>NW_004524717.1:5246301-5261516 GCF_000260255.1 Octodon degus
TATATATATATATACACACACACACACATATATATATTTTATATATGACTTCAATACTGTTATTTTGCTTCTCTCATGCAAAATTTACTGTCCTAAACCTATGGAGTCAGCATCATGGAAAGCTGTTAGCAACAGAGTGTTCATTCTTGTGCTATTTCTGCACTATGATAAGTAATACAGAGCATGCGTCCTAACATTTACTGGCTCAACTTCCCTTTCCCATTTTGATCTAGACCTGAGTCACTCACTGCCTCCATCCTGGAATTACCATAACCAGTCCTTGGGCTGAGGTGATAGTGATACTGAGGTTGTCCTGTCCTCAGGCTTCCCCTCACTGGTAGAAATGAATGTCATCAGAGCTTGGAGCTATCAGTGCTTTGCTTCTCAGCTGCTCATATTCTGGGGATTTTTGAGGATATTCTGCCAGCCTTGTTTTTAAAGTCATGTTGTCGTTTGAATGTGAAAAATTCAAAACTTAGGCTGTCATCCTCCTTTCCCTAAAATATTTTCCATACATCTTAGTTTTAATACGGAGGAACAATGTCAGTTATGTGGCTGCTACTGCTGTTAATTCCATGCTCTTCCTGATACACAGGTTTAGAATGCACTCCACAGGTGTTCTGTTTTGTACCAGGTTGATCCACCTACTGTTTAGAACCAGGCTTCACCTACACAAGCTATGCTTCACCAAAGCCTTCAACATCTCTTAACACATTTGCCTTATTTCACCTGAGCAAGTACTTGAGAATTATGTCATCATTAACACATGCTGCCCAATTGAGTTACAATACATTTTGACCCAATCTCAGTAGTATGGCAGGACCACAATACCAGGATCTGACTCAAAAGAAACACTAAAGAACAGTGAGATGGACGATTTTGAGTAGAAACTGGAGCTAGAGATATACCAGTCTAAGATCTGTGAAGTAACAGCAGAGATTCTATTTGTTTTACTCACAACTCTATCCCCAGAGATTAAGACAAAGCTTGATATTTAAACAACTAAAACATTAACTCAGTGAATTCATTCAATGAATGAGGCAATTCCTGGTAGACTATGTTAAACTCTTCCCAATTTCATCAATATGTTTCTCATTATTTAAAATACCAATATACCAATGTGTGTTGTACGGTGGTGGCCTTGTGGAACTTGATACCAAATGATCATGCCACTGGCTCAAGTGATGTGATGGGTAAAAAATGCGCAGTCACTGTTCTGACAGTACTCATGGCAATCAGTTTGACCATTTTAATGAGTCAGAAGACAGGAGCATTACTAGAAAGGGCAATCAACATGTAACCAGGTATCAAATCCTGTTTCTTAACATACGGACTGAATTTAGGAACCTCATAATGAGTTCCCCATAGATCAAGGAAACTGGGATTCCCCAGCATGACAGAAAAGATCTAGTTTCCTTCTCAACACTGTTAGCTTCCCTACAGGCCATTGATTCTTTCACTCTCTAAAAAAAAAAAAAAAAAAAAAACAACTGGACACTTATAAGTGTCTCAGCAAGCCCTACGATATTCTCTGGGAGTAAACACTCAACTGTCAGAAAGCAACTACTGGCATGGGGACAAGAGTGGGAAGGGAACAGGAAAAACAGAAGCATTTCATGTTTCAGTGAATTTAATGAGGAGAGGGAGGAGCTTGGGTATTCAATTTTACTAGAGGACAAAGCTTCTTCACTCTACGATTTGCTTAAATCTAAACTGTGGCACTGTGTCAATGCATGAGGATAGTAACTAATACACTATACTCTATACATAGAAAATTTAAACTACTAATAGAGTGCCTTCCCAACAAAGGGTCAAAGGAAGGTCAAAACTACATCTGAGGCAGCCTAAGAGCATTGTATGTGTCAATTACGCATATGAGTACTAATTCTAAGGGAATTTGGCCTGGAATCTTCAAAATAAATCAAATGCTGTTTTGCTTAATTAAAAAAAAGCAGAAACCAAAAAAATGAAAATTAGTACCTACTCTAAGGTCTCTACTTAAGTCGTATCCCACACTTCAGCAAACAGCTGATGAAATCGTGCAGACACACTAACTTGTTTTGAGACTACCAATAATTTCCTTTTATTCATGATGAGAAGTCAGTTGCCACTTAAAAGTTTTGTTAAGTAGGTTTCTTAAGATCTTTACTAGATCGTGTAGACCATTATTAAAGGAGAAGTATATATTATGTATCCTGGAGCCCAAGAGAAAGTTGCAATTGAATAATTTCTTTCAGTGTTTAGTGACAAAGTATCTAAAATAAGATTTTAAAGCTTTTCCATCAAAGTGAAAATTTCTAAAATTTCAATGTGACACTATTATGGCACAACTTCTCACAGTACAGCATTTCAAAATTTCTCAGAGAGAAAAATGTCAACTGAGGCTCCTTTGAAGGCAGTTTCAAATTGGTTTTCACCTAACTACAAGTATCCTGATGAAATTTAACTGGAAGTTAAACCATATTTACTGCCCTTCCAGCCCCAAACAAGCATACTGTGTGAACTACAATAATGTATTTCTCCCCTTAAACATGCAGCCCACAAGACAATTATGAAGAACCACAAATCACTGCATAAAAGCTTTGGTTCTTCTAGGACAGCACTGTTGAGCAAAATTTTCTGTGAGGATGGAATGTTTCACCTCTGTACTGTTATGGTGGCCACTACATTCTGTGTCACTATCAAGCAATAAGAATGTAGTTATTATGACTAAGCACATTTTTAATGTTTTAATTTTAATTAAATTCTTTTGAGTGGAACTGTTGCATTAGATAAATTCTACTTTTAATTTGAAGAACTACTGGACTGTTTTCCACAGTGATCTTACCATCTTACATTCACACCAATGAGAAAATGTAAACTGGCATAAGGAATACCTTCTAATTTTTCCATATTCCCATCCACATTTAATGCAGTCAACCTAAAGGATATGAAGCAGTTGCTTTTAGTTTTAATGTTCATTTCTCTAATAATTAGCAATAATAACCATCTTCTTATGTACTTACTGGCCATTTGCATATCTTCTCTGAACAAACGTCTATTCAAGTCCTGTACCTATTTTTGTGTCACCTTTTTTGTTGGGTATTTGGAGGAGGGAGGATACTTGGAATCAAACTCAGAACCGTGTGCTTGCCAGGCATGTGCTGTGCTGCTTAGTTATATCCCTGGCCCAGCCTTTCTTGTTATGTTTTACTTCTCTATATATTCTAGATATCAATTACTCATCAGGTATGATTTTCAGATGCGTCCTCCCATTTTAAGGGTTGCCTCTTTTACTCTGCTGACAGCATCTTTTAAGGTACAAAAAAAAAAAAAATTTCTTTTAAATACCAAATTTCAAAGGGAGATTTGCCTATACTTCCTCATAATGACAGTAGCCACACAGTGGCATGGTCAAAATATGGAAGCAACCTGTGCCCACTCAGAGATGAACTGTTCACAAAATATATACACACAGAGGCTAGCAAGATAGCTCAGGAGATTAAAGTGCCTGCTTAGGCAGAATGCAGTGGTTGGGGTTCAATCCCCGTCTGCCATGATGGCCCTGCCCCTGGGGTGCGCTGAGACGACTATTGAGACTGGGCATGGTGGCGTGCACCTGTAATCCCAGCGTTTGGGAGGCTGAAAACAGGAGAATCACTACAAGTCCAATCTACATAGTGAGACCCTAGTGACCTTGTAGGCCCTGAATTAATTCATAATATATATATATATATATATATATATATATATACACACACACACAAAAGAATATTATTTAGCCTTCCAAATGAATGAAACTGTGTAATGCACTATAACATGCATGGCTTCTGAGAACATATTAAATTAAAATAAGAGGATACAGAAATATAAATATTGTATATTTCTACTTATATAAAGTAGTCAAAAGCATAGCAACAGAAAAACATGGTAGTTTCCAGGAGCTGAGAGAATAAGTTACTGTTCATTGCATACAGAATTTGGTTTTTCAAGATGAAGACTTATGGAGATGGATGTTGGTGATGGTTTCACAAGATTAGGAATGTTAACACCACTGAATTCATTAAGATGGAAAATTTTATGTCATACTTAACCACAATAAAAAAATTTTAACTGCCACATATAGCTGGTAACTATAGCATCTGAATAGTACTGTCCTAGAACATAAGTTCTAACAGATACCCACTGTTAAACAGAGGTGAATGTACACCATGGCCTGTTCAGGAATGTCAGTGGATAGAAACAGGTCCAGAATTCAACTCAGACTATTTGCCAGAGAAAAAGGATGCTGGTTCATGTTCTACCCAACAAAAAGTACATTTAATGAGCAGTAACTACCTGATCTCTGTATTTGTAAGGTGTAATGTACATATTTTATAAAAATCACAAATAAAAACTTAGCTTGAAAATTGATAACCACAAAAGAAAACAAGTTATTTCTTCAATATTGTTAAACATGCTAGAATATGCTATAAACACACATGCACACACATGGTTTAGCTGGTAGTTCAGTTGCTGCCAAGCGTATTCTGACCTGCTACAGAATGGATCTCAAGTACCCCCCAATATCTATCTGTTGACAACTTGGTTTCTAGCCGGTGGTATTCCATAGGGAGATGAGGAACAGAAGATAGAGGAAGGAAGGTCAGGGAAAGCGTGCCCTTTAAAGGTATTACAGCCCTGGCCACTTCCTCCTGGTTTTAGCTTTCTGGCTGCCATGAAGTGAGTAGGTCTGCTCCTCCACGTGCTCCCCACCATGATGCTTTGTCTTACTCTAGCCCCAAAGCAAAAGAACCAAGTATCTATGGACTGAGGGTTCTGAAATCATGAGCCAAAATAAAGGTCTCCTTCTTACACATTTATCTACTCAGGTATTTTGCCAAGGTGATGGAAAGCTAACATATGGCCAAAAAATATTAAGTAGAAAATTCCAAAAGTAAAATAATGTGTAAGTTTTAAATTGAGCATGTTCAAAGCAGTTTAAACTCTCGCACCATCTCATTTGCTACCACACAAGACAATTATTCTTTTGTGCAGTGTATCCACATTATATATATTACCTACTGTTAAGTCACTTAGCAATCTGGGTTTTCTCTGTTGTATCATATTACTTGTAACTCTTATGTAACAATGGCCCCAAAATCAAATGTAGTGATGCACAGGAGGCATTAGGTAAACTAAACACTGTAACTCGATAACTATATGGCAATGCTGCAGGACATACTTTTTAAAAAAAAAATAGTTCCTCAATATCCTTGGAGATTGGTTCCAAGATAAACTCCCCTGACCCACCACTTGGTAAAGACTACAACCTATAGATGTTAAAAGTCACTTATGTAAAATATCATAGTAGTCACTTCTAACCTATACACATGTAATCTATGTACAAATCCTCCTATATACTTTAAATTACTTCACCATCAGAGGATTCAGAATGTATCCCACAGAAAAAAGGGGCATTACTATACTTAAGTTGATCAGAAACTTTAAATAAAAATGTACCGAATAAAAACATTAAGTGTCTTTCAGAATGGGGTTTACTGTGTCAATGACTTAAGACTATGACTCTAAGCACTCACCATCAACTTTTGCCTTAGTTGCTCCATTAAAATCTGCTAATGTGAGGAGCTTCGTGGGTCTTTTTCTGCCTTATCAAAAAGACTGAGTTGTACTTGAGCACATAAGATTCCTATTTTCTTCCCTAAATATAAACTCTCAAAATGCCCAGAAGAAGGTAGCCTTCAATGCTACGCAGAATTTATCTGGTCATTCTACCAGGACTTCACATTAATTGTTCTGATTTGTACCTCTCCATTTGTTTGCTTTTTCTCTTATCTCCAAATAAAACTGCACTGAACAGAACTATATTAGTTGTACTGCAGTACTGCTTAAATATAAAAAACTATGCCCCACCTCCAACATTGGTAATAGTACAGTTTGTCCTTCTGATGTTTCCATGGATTTAATCAACAATATAAGTTTCATGACAATATTGTAATTTTCAATTCTTGCTGTATGAGCCACAACTGTAAGAATGACCTGAAAGATCTGTTTACTAGCATCAATAATTAAACATCTTTACCAAGGTAGCTTTTCTAAAAACAGTAAGAGAGAGAAAGTAAAAGGGGCAGGAGGTGGGTCAATGAGAGAGAATAAGAAACCAGACCTTTCTAAATACATATTGTAGTGGTTTGTTAAGTTACCTTGTTTTCTAAGTGCTCTTTTTGTCAGAGTACTAGGAAAGGCTTTTTTCTTTCCTTTTTCTCCCCCTGTGGGAGAAATGAAGCGATGAAGAAAATGAAAGAGTTCATTTAAGTGCCATATTCGCATAAGGCCAGTTTGTAAAAGCTCGATCCAGCTGACTCTTATAGCCACCAGTGGCCAACAAAACTCCAGTTGAGAAGACTAATTGAGATTCTTCAGGAGCGCTCCCTTGTCTTAGCAGTTGCACACATCTCATTAGGCACTGTCCCCTCTTCTCTAGAATGCTAATTCCTACTCTTCTAAGCCTGAGTTTACAGTGTGTGGAGTTCCAACAGCTTCAAATACACCATTATTGTGAGGTTGGTGGTTGTGTTTTGAGCCTCCATTTGCTTGTTTTTATCTCAAACTACAGTTGCACTGCCGAGGACTATATTAGATGTACTGGAGTACTGCCTAAAAAATAAAAACTATGCCCCAACTCCAACACTGTAACACACAGCCATTAAACACCATCTTTAGTCACAGGCTGGAGAGGTGCTTCCTGTAAATGTGGATCATCAGCAGCGATGGACAGAGTTTACCCAGGAGAGTAAAGTCACACACACAACCTTAACTTCCTCACCTTCTTCAATTCTCAATATAGATGCAAGACTGGAACATTCAACTTTTATTAGATCAGTTAAGGACTGACATCATATGACTATTACTATTTTCTTCCTTACCTAAATTACATATAGATTCTGCTTATTCTTTAAAAATGTCTAAAGATGGCCAAGGAATTACTGTCATGAGGAGCTACATGTTTACTTTGCATATTTAAAGAGAAGCTTTTCTCATGAGTTGCAAAAACTCGCTTGGCACAACTATGGAGAAATTGCTCTTCCTTGCTACTATCTTAATATCCAATATGATGGGCTTGCTAAGAAGTGTGGGCTGAAATAAAAACAGTACAAAGGGCTCCGAGCACCTGCTGTTGTTATTATGATGATTATCATCATCGAGTTTTTCATTTATATGTAAGCAACTGGCATACTCATACACTATTTACATGCATGTATATGTGGGTGTATATATATTTCAAACACACATATAACCAATCTACCCCTAATCCCAAAGTTGGCTGAATTATTCCATTTGTATTTTTCATATGCAAAGTGTTTAGAGATTTGCTCATTATCTATAACTCATTTTTGCAGATATTTCACAACTTATTTGTAAAATAAAAGCAAAATTTGTTGCTATAAAATTTAAATAAGTATCTTTCTAATTGAAATTAGAATAGTGTACTTGAATATACTTTTTCAATTTCCAACTTTATTATGATATTGTGAAAGGTCTATTAGTAAATAAATTCGATTGCAATTTATTTTTATTTTTAAATATATTTTCTACTAAAAAGTCAGGCTGTCAAGACAGGAAAGTATTACTGGTTATTACAAAAACAAGTGAGAATTTTTAATTCACAAAGAATAAAAACACAAAACACTGATCTCATTGTACACATATTATAGTAAGATGATTAGCTGTACACTAATAAAACATTAAAGACTTCACATACACACATTTATACTTTGAAACAAGAAACACAAGACAAATTTTTGTTTCATCTTTGATATGTTCATAACCTCTAAGAGAACATCACAGATCACAGGTTTGAGTCTTAACTGTTTCCCTGGTACAAAATCAGGATTTAAACCAATCCTAAAGCATATTGTGTTAACATGACATCTTTAGGCAAATATTAAGATTCTGATTTGGGACATTCTCTCTCCATCTAAAACAATCTGCTTTGGCTGTTAAGTAGTTTGGTTTGTCCATTTAAGATTATAACAGCAAATACAGTTATTTTTTCACCACATGACTAAGGGGAGAAGTTTTTAGATAGGTTATTCCTCCCCTACATCAAGCCCTGAAAAAAAGTTCCCAAGGAAGACAATATGTAAATTAAAAATATAATTTAAGCAAAAAGAATATTGGTCAAATCATTCACTTTCCATATGAATAAAGAAATAAAATGTGTGTTGGATACAGAGAGGTGCTAATAGGGAGAGGAATAGAAAAGGCATCAAATGAGGAAAGCATTACATGCAATAGGAAATACTGGATTCAGTTAACATTTTTTAGATGAGGTATAAGAGTAAATGAAAAAACAACAAAAAATTAAAACCAAAATGCACATTTCCAATGGAAAAAATCTCTCAACCTCTTATAGTTTTATTAGATTAGACATTTCATATACAGCAGTTAATCTAGAAAAATACACTTAAAAAAATTTGTGACAGACCATGCTCCCTATAACAAAATCTTCCAAACCCTGTTTTATTGTACAAATCAATATACATTAGTAATGTAAAGGAAACTCTCAAATGTAGCACTGTCATTTTCCACCCAACATCCATCTGATTTACACATGGTTTCTACTATTCAGACTGGAGAGTTAGAATTCTCTAATAATTTTTTTCTAATGTATTCTGTACATATTAAATAAATCTAAAAGGTTCCTCTTGTAGTGCATTTACCATTGAGCAAGTTTATTCAGTATTTTTCCAGTACCATTTGCATTACAGTAATCTGCCTGTAAATGTAATTAAAATCTAAAAGTGCGCATAGTTAGTTTTTCTAAGGAATGGCCTACTTCTGGAGGAAACCTAATATTCATGGAAAGATTACCAATAGCATTATTAGAAACATAGGGTTAGAGTGTATTTTGAGACTATACAGCACAACTATGTACACAAGCTAAAGAACATTAAGTCCTTTGCCCATATTTACATCAAATAATTTCTGTTTCCACAGGGTCATACCAAGAACTCAATATGGCACTAGATATAATTAGGATTGTTAGCTACAATTCAGCATAGCAAGACAGCTCAAAAATGCTCTGAACTGAGTTATGCTAACCAGAAGTCCAGTACATCACAGTGTTCTAAGCAGGATTATGTGTTGCCCAAACAAGCAACTACTATACCCGGTCAGGGTGCTGTGCTCTATAGTGAACAACAGCAAGCCTTGCCAAGGGTCATAGTTAGGTTACCATGGATTCTAGCACTTTAGGCTGCCACTGCATGCGACCCTGAAAAAGAAATACACAGGTTCAAAAAAGATAGACTTCATTTTGTTTCAAATGCCCAGAGTGTTTTCAAAATAACTGATAACAGGTATTTTTCCACCAAGTGAAGAACTTATAGATAATGAGAAGAAATTCTACATTACCCAGTTTGAGGGGAGAAATGTAGTTTTTCTTACCAAATTATCCAGTGTATATGACTGGTTAGAATTCTCAGTTTTGATTTGTACTGAAATTCAGAGTATGAAATGCAAACATTCAGGATAAATGAATCCAAAATTACAGTCTTATCACCTCACAAGAAAGCAGCAAACATGAGGGCCTAACAGGCATTTTCACGCTCCCCTTTGCTTCTGACCCCTCAAAAAGTGCAAAATCAAAAGAGCTACTGCTTGGTCCAAAAATAAAACATACTGCATATAAAGATCTGAGACGTGATGGAATCCAGCTTCTATCCCACAGGTTATCTTCCATAAGAATCATCGTCCGAAGATGGAACTTAATTCCAGAAGAATTAATTCTACAATCTGATTTTGGTAAACAGTATGAACTGCTATATTACCAGTCTCTTTTTCTGGCTTTAATAGGGTGGGACCAAAAACAATTGCTATACTCTGATAGGTCATTCGGTTTTTTTCTCCATTTTCTATAACTCTAAGGAAAAGAAAAAAAATTGTTAAAAGAGAAAACTTAACAGGGCAAACTCAAATTGTATTATAAGCCTAATAGGCTGCATTTAGAAAAGAGAACTAATGCTAGCTTTCCTAGGGTGACATATAAACTATTTTAAAAAGCAAAATTCAATTTGAATGCCATGTGAAGCTTGCTTTTGAAAAAACAAAACTGAAATAAACACATACTACAACATACTTTTTGAATTCATAAGCCTTTAGCTTAATTTTAAACTAGAACACAGACTTGTATCTGTGTTATAATTCAGCCAGCAATGATTCATCCCCTACGTTGGGTGGGTGTGTGCGTGTGCCATGAATAGATGACATTCCACTATGGTACCAAGAGTAAAACTTTCAATTCTATACATATATTTTTTAAAACTGAGGTCATTTACTTTAGTATTCTAATGCTCTCTGAATTATGAACAAATTCAGCTATTAAGGTGACTATAATACAGTAATATAAAGCTATAATGGCTTTATTTTAGGATAATTTAATATATGTTAAGAACCAACGTCATCTTCATATTAACTTTAGCAACAATGTTTGAATACTTGCTATGCACTGTTATATAAATGTTTCATATGTACGTACTCTAATGTAGTCTTCTCACCAAATGATTTCACCTACATAGAAATGGGCACCTCTTTCTGAATTATACAGGGAGCAAATGGCATAGCTGGTATCAAGGCCTGAGTGTGAGCAGTCCTTGCAATAGGAGCTTCACCTGTACTATAACGTACCTCTTTAGCTGTGCAGTCCCCTTACCTTTTGAGGTGCCTAAAAAGGATCTGCATTGTATCTTGATTCGGTTTTGGCAACTGTCTGATTAGCTCCTTAACAGCAGCAACACGCTGTCTTGGTTCTTGCTCTGGGGGGGAAAGAAACTTAGTATTTTGCAGCAATTCTTATGAAACTGAAAGCAGTTTCAAAGCTGGTATTTGGTAATATACAGTGACATCTGGTGGTCACATTTAAAATTTCTATAGTGAAAAGATCCTTTGAAGTCTTGGATGAAGTAAGAAAAAACCAAGAATTTTCAGGATCTAGAACACAGAGTGGAATTACATACTTACTAATTGCATTGACAAAATCATTAAAGTGGTTAAATGTAAATAGAGGCTCTGGTAACTCCCGAAAAAACATTTTGAGTGCTCCAGTGATGACATGAATGTCCTCCCATTTGCTGTCAGTCAAGTCCAATTTTTCATCTGACAAACAGGAGGAACAAGACACTTACAAAACTTACTTTAAACAAATACTAAAATTAGGAGTGATGCTTCTGAATATAACAGAAAATATAATCTTACCATGATTGACTGCAAATCTGAGCTTCTGAATCACTGCAAGGTTGCCACTCACTCTGTAGATTCCATCCACATCCAAACCTAACAGATAGTAATAGTTTATGTTTAAAGCGCTTATTTGCCTCTTCTGAAGATGTCTGTTTCAGAATTCTTATTCATTACTATTAGCTTAAGACCAAAGGGACAAATTCTTCCTCTAAATAGCTTTTTATACACATCTGGCAGGAGGAAAAGAGTGGCAATTCATTCCAAATTCTGTCTAATAAATAGCAATAATTCTACTTTGTTTATCATGTAGACTGTGGCTTAGTTGAAAGAAAACATTACATTCATTAAACATAAAATACAAACAATTTAAGATAAACTTTCACAAACACCTGGGGACAGTTAAGAGAGGAAGCCAGCAGATAACATCAACCTACCCATTCTTTTGCACAACATTTTATAAAGTAAAATGTACACATTGAAAAACTCTCTTTAAAGTGTTGATAATGCCGCACATGTTTAATGAAGCACATTATCTAATGGGCTATTCATTTATTTTCAAATGAAGGCTCCTAGTGTGTCTCTAATACTACACTGACAAGAAAAGTCAATGAGACAAGAGACCTGTAACTGCTAAAAGCTACAAATCAAATTATACGTTTTGATTATATAAAATATTTCTAATACTATACAGTACTTGATTTTTTTTTTTTTTCCAGAACCGGGGATTGAACTCAGGCCCTTGCGCTTGCCAGGGAAGTGCTTATTCCACTGAGCCATCTCCCCAGCCCCTCTAATACTATACAGATATAAATTAATGACTATAGTCAATATATAGTCAACTCATACAAATGCAGCATAAATATTGTTAAAATTAAACAAAATAAGAATTCATTTATTTTCAATAGAAGGGCATTTTATCTATTTAGTACAGTTAATTTATAGTTTTAAAATAGGGCCATCGAGATAGCTCAGTGGACTAAATGCCTGCGTAGGCAAGTGAAAGGACTGGGGTTCGATTCCCGGTACTACATGCAGCATTGGCCCTGCCCCGGGACACACTGAGCTGGTGATGGAGTCCTGGCATGATGGTGCACACCTGTAATCAGAGATGCTGAGGAGACTGAAAACAGGAGGATCATTATGAGTCTAAACCGCATAGTGAGATCTTGTACCAAAAAATAAATCTAAAAATAAAAAATTTTAAAATGCCATCTTATTTTTAATACAGTAAACTTTCTCCTTGTTATAAATCAGATCTCCTATACTGTTCCCTCATTTCTCAATAAACTCAATGTTATAACCACTATCTTATTCATTTTAAGCAAATAGTAACTCCAAATGGCTTCCAAGATTACTAGATGTTCAATTAATCACCACATATTAAACATTCAATAGATGTCTTGACTTGACATGATGTAAGTTTTTGTAAACAAAATGCTTTTCTTAACATCTTAGGGTCTTAAGAACTTCTGGTTGCCTCAATAAAAATCCTATGTATTTTCATGGTGAAACAATGAGGTGGTTTGCTAATGTAAAAAAATAAAATTAAACTCATTCTCTTACCATGTTCTTCAACATGCTCAATGCATAACCTCACAAATTTTGGCACCGTGCCACTCTCTCTCTGACACAAATTAGCAAGATTGGCTCCAAATACTTGATCTGAAAGAGATTTATTTTTAAAAATGAATCACCTTATTAGAACTAAGGGAATACCTGAGTCACTCAGGGTGCATCACCTAAGACCCAGGTACCCAACACCATTCAGTGTGACCTGCACTTTATCTGAGTATGCCTAATTCTTCAACTTTACTTCAGATAATTTTTTTAATGCTTGAAATTGACCTTTATGTTTACTGTTCACATTTCAGATTCACAAACCATAAAACTAGAAAATATGTAACATGCTGAAGAAAAAGAGAAGATTGAACATATACATATTTTACTACCTTCAAATTCCAAAAAAATGATAGCAAAAATTATTGTAAAACACACAGGGTAAAAGGAACAGGAGAGGAAACATTGCAACAAAATGTTGTAAACTGGGAAATAGCACATGAGAAGTAACTGACTTAGGTGTTTGTTTTATTTTTTAATGATCAATAATTTTATGTATGGGTATTATATGATGTTTCTATAGATGAATACACTGTCGAATGATCAAATCAGGCTAATTAGCATATCTCACTGCAGATATTTGTCATTTATGTGATGAGAATATTTAAAATCCTACTTTTTCTTTGATTTTTTGTACTCATTAACTTTATTGAAAATCAATAATTATACAGCAAATCAAAAATTGCAGACAAATACTGAAATGTGACAGATATAAGATGCAGAGTGAACTTTAGAAAAATATTTATTTTTTTGTTTTGTATTTTAGGGAAAGGTTTACAGGGTGTTCAAGGTCTCACTACTAGATTGGACTCATAATAATCTGCCTGTTTACAGTCTCCCAAGAGCTGGGATTACAGGCACGTGCCACCACATCCAGTCTCATTTGCCCTCTCAGCATGCCCCAGGGGAGGGGCCTGCATGGCAGGCAGTCCCAAGTGCCTGCTTGCAGGTGCTTTAATACGCTGAGCTATCTGGCCAGCCCTGAGAAAAATATTTTTGAAATGAATACAGAATGACTAATAACAGATTGCACATTGTAAAAAAATTATTTACAAACTTAAATATAACAATAAAAATTGTCTAAAAGTTCTCTCTGTGCCAAAATCAATAACCTTATATTCATGTAACTAGAATTCTCAAAGTACATGGGGACAAGTAATAAGTATTCAAAGATTTAAAATTTCTGAATTTAGTTAAAATTATAGTACCACATTTCCAAGAAAAATGAACCTTTTGCACAAGAAATAAGAATAAAACCATATCAAGATACAAAAAACGAAATCATGCAAAACTAATTATAAAGAAAAAAATCATTAAAGCATATACATAGAAAAAAATATTAGTTATGGGAGAACAAAAATAAATAGTATCTTATTCCTCATTTGAAAAAAAAGAGCAAGTGGGTAAGAAACTAGACTTATTTATTCAAAGGACTGGAAAAAAAATAGATCTGTCCTCATTGATTTTTTTTTTAGAATTTTATACTTAGCAAACATAACTTTGAAAACTAAAAGTAAAATATTTTCCAATTATACAAACTTAAAATATTCTAATACCTCCAGACGTAGCATAAAGAAAATAACAAAAACCATAACCCAGAAGGCAAAAGAAGTTGCTGTATGGTCCCGGATAAACAATAAAGAGCTCTCAAATTGGTAGTTATGTAGGACTATGTAAAATATAATTATATTAGGTAAACCCATTTAAAAGGTCACTGAAAATTTCCACAGAACAGTATCAATCTTATGTCAGGTTATATACTTTTTTTTTTTATATGTGTGTGTATGTGTGTATGTGTGTTTGTGTCTGTGTGTATGTCTGTGCATGTAAAAGACAAGAAAAAACAATATAAAATCAATGGAAAATGGAAATACACTTTTTAAAGTTTCTAATATTAAGAAAATATCATACTGTCTTATAAGTAGATTGTAAGTGAAAGAAACAGTATAAATCTTAAAAATGAAAATTAAACAATATTCAGAAAATTGAATATTAATTCAAAATTAAATATTTCAAAATATTCAAAAATTAAAATTAAATTGTGAGTCCAACTAAGAGGCCAGAATGTAGTATATCATATGTACAAATCTGTGATCAATTCAGAGTACTCACACAGAATTTGATTAGGTATATATAGAGAAATATATCAACTAAGACAAAGTTTTTATGATAGCAAAGAATTACTAAGAATAAAACATAACAAAAATACTGGAATGGCAAATATATGATCAGCACTTCTAACACTTTGGGGATAGGACATCGCACAAAGATCTAGTATGTGGTGCACATGGACAGTGTCCATGACCCTTACTGGTGGCCGGGTGTTCACTTGTGGGACTGAGCTACTGCAATTTCCTTCATATCCACCCTCTAAACCT
>NW_004524717.1:5276130-5299747 GCF_000260255.1 Octodon degus
TTTCAAGAATTTTAAGAGAGCTGAAGGCAAACTGTCAAGAATAAAATTATCTAATCTTTTTTTTTTTCATTCTACTAATATGGTTTACTCAAAATTTCTAACTTCTAATCTTCCCAGTAAAAAAATAAGACTCTTCATTCACTCACCTTCTAAAAAATATCTCAATCACTCCTCTGATGCAAGTTTATAAAAATTTAATTTGGTATTTCTGTGAAAGTCAAAGTAAACTTATACCTTACATGTATGTTTTAAGAATCAATTTTGATTATTCAAAATGTCTTCCAACAACTATATCTGAAAAGTTTATGAATATACAATGAGAATGCTTTTATTATTTGGAAAATTTTCAGTTTTTAATTTTAAATATTTATGATTATGACCAACATGCATTAATATAAACATTACTTATCCTACCTACCTTTAATATAACCTTTTTCACGGACAGCTTGTAAAGTGGGGCGTCGTGTAAGAAACTTCTTTAAATTTTTCTTGGTTTTTTTCTGTTCTGAAGAATCTATGCTAGATACTTTCATAGCTGAAGACAGACACACATTAAACATTTCATACAACTGTTTCTGGTATAAGTTTTTTCACAAAGCACTGAAAACATTTTCATGTCAAAAATCACAATACAAATTCAGTTAGTCCATATTAATTATTGAAACTGTCCTACTAATTTGTTTTGAAACTGTCTCATTGCTATTTGTTTCCCAATAAAATTATGGAAAAAATAAATAAATAAATTTTAAAAAAACACAAATTCAGTTAGTCCAACTGTGATGTAGCTTAAGAACAACATGAAGAAACAAACTAACACAAACAAGTTTCAGCAAAACACTTCTATCAATAAAAACTATCTATACCTGTACCTTCTTTGGGGTATGTGTCATCTCTAAGTGATTCTAATTTATACTCATTATTTCACAAATATTCAACCTATCTTCTTCGATTCACCATCTTTATCTTTTAGAAGGCAAAATGACTACACATATAAAATCTATAAAACTTCCAATCTGACTAAATGAGGAGTCTTGATAATATATTTGTACTACGAGCTAAAATGCACAATATATTTTAACTATAAGAACAGAAAGGGCTGGGGATAGCTAAGTGGTCTAAGCGCCTGCCTGGCAAGCGCAAGGTCACGAGTTCAATCTCCAGAACTGCATGCCATGCCAACCCTGGAACCCCAGGCACACCATGCCGGACAACAAAACCAGGTATGGTGGCGCACACCTGTAATCCCAACACAGGGAGGTTGAGATAGAAGGATCACTATGAGTCTGCTGCGGAGCAAAACCCTATACCAAATTAATTAATTAATTAATTTTAAAAAACAGAACAACTTAGAAAATGTCCTAATTTATCAATCATAATGAAAGCTTAAAATCTGTATTTCTTAAAAGCAAGTATATCTAGTAAAGCTGAGAGCACAAAAATATACTGATAAAAAATAAAAATAATTAGATTCTCACTTTGACATTGCTGCACAGTGATATTGCCAGTAATAAGCCTAATCTTTATTAGAATGAAGAACTGATTTTCTATTCATTCAGTTAATCTGAAGATCAAACAGTTCTTTTTTTTGTATTTGGGGAAGGGTGTAGAGGGTCTCACTACTAGATCCGACTCATAGTGACCCGCCTATTCACAGCCTCCCAAGAACTGGGATTATAGGCGTGAGCTACCATGCCCAGGCTCAACTGCCCTCTCAGCACGCCCCGGGGATGGAGCCAGCATGGCAGGCCCAGGGATCCAACCACTGGCTCCTGCGCCTGCTTGCAGGTGCTTTAATCCGCTGAGCTATTTGGCTAGCCCTCCGAACAGTTCTTGAACATGTGAATTAGATAAAATACACTGAACTAAGAGCAGAGTTATAGCCAATGGCCTATTCAGTAACATACTCCCTTAGTAAGTACTCTTCTTCACATTGCTGGCTTTGTCCTGATCCTTTCTGTATCCATGATCTGGAGATGCGAACCATGCATCTGTGCATAGTACGGAAACATTCTAGTCCAAAGACAATTGTAGAGTATTCAGCTAGGAACTAAGGTAATAGCTCCAATTCTGTACTTGAAAGTGTAAGAGTCTATGTGGAATTTTAAACAGTAAACTATACGTTTTTTAAGTCAGTAAAGCTGAGCTTCTTAAAGGCCACTACAGAAATGTATAATAATAATTTTCTCTTCTAGTATTGCCACACCTTAAAATTAATATACCAGAGAGATTCATAACATGAGGTTGAACAATAAAATGAGTTAACAAGAATATAGAAACACTGGACTGTACCTAATCTTGTAACTTTTCCTAACATTGGAGGCTCTATTTTGCTTTTAGTATATATTTATTTAAACCTCAGAAAAATCTATGAGAACAAATTCATTAGCAAAATAAGTAAAGAACAACTTACAACGAAGTTTTTTAACATCCTTCTGGTCCTTTTCTTTATCCTGCTTTTCTATTCCTGGTGAATCTGGTATCTCCTCTTCTACTGCTTCATCGGTTTCTACTGCCTGTTGGTTAGAGGTTTCCCACATACACACATTACTTACTATATTACTTCATTGGAAACAGCACAATTTTTAGAACAACCAGTAATTATTATCTATGATTTTAGGAAACCAATTAGTATATGGTTTGTTTGATTTAGATATCTGATAAATCTTTTAAAATATCTTCCCTCTTGATGGCATTAATTTTGACCTGAGAAATGAAGAAGCTGATAACTCACAGAACAATAATTTAAACAGATTGTGAGACTATCATGTCTTATGATCCACTGTATGAGTGGCACTAATGGCACTTAGAAGGTCAGGCTAAATTCATGGTGATAAAACATAATACCACTACATTCTGTGACAAAAGGTAAAACTTACGGGTGTAGCAACTATAATTTCTACAACAACAATATAAAAACAACAGCATTATATTGTGATAAAAGTGTAAGACTTAAGTCTCACAGATGTGGACATTAGAAGTGAAATAAATTCTAGAATTCATCCTAGTCCAATGAGGGTAACTTTTAGAGGTTAAAACTAGACTAAACTCTGATCTAAAAGCTAGAAACTTTTTTTAATCATTCACATGGAGGCCCTTATTTGAATTATGGGGGGGTGTTTGGTATAAGGAGATTCATATTTCTTCTTGCATAACCAGCTGTACCAGCATCATTTACTGAAAAAAGCTTCTTCCTTGCTGTCCTACAGTGCTTTGTCCAACATAAAGAATCCACATATGTGAGGGTCTACTTTTGTTGCACAGGTATGTATGTCTATCTCTGCATGCATATCACAATGCACTAATAACCGCTTTATGAGATGTGACGTATGATACAAGTCCTTTACTGTCTTCAAGAGTTTTCTTGGGGGGCCAGGGAGATGGTTCAGTGGAATAAGCGCTTCCTGGCAAGCGGAAAGGCCTAAGTTCAATTCCTGGTTCCGCCAAAATAAATAAATAAATAAATAAATAAATATTTTTTTAAAAAAAGAAGAGTTTTCTTGGGCATTTCTTAGTCTTCTGCACCTCTATATGGATTTTAGTATAAGCTGTCAAGATCCACCAGAAAAACTAGGATTTTTAAGTTTACAAATCACTGGAAGAAAATTAATCTACATAATTGCTTCTTTTAGTCCATGAACATTATATACATCTCATTTAATTAAGTTTTTATTCAGTGTCTCGCAAGTGAGTTTTATACTTTTCTTTGAGAAATCTTCCACATCTTTTGCTACGTACAATTCTTGGTATTTTTTGACACTATACAAAGAATATGCATTCTACAATTTCATAATAATGTATTCTTCTCTTTACTTGGCCTGCTTCTTAATCTTGCAGGCCTCTAATAAAACATATGATAGCACTTTCCCTGCATGGCCTCCCAGACTACTATGCTACCTTGGTCTTTGATCAGTAGTTTTAGATTATGGTGTACAACTTTACATCCTAACATTCATTACATTTATCACATTAATTGTTCAGTTATCTGTCCTGTATTCATCTCTGACTGTAATCTCCACAGAGAAAGATATGGTATCTGCCTGCCTGCTAACTGCCCAGGGCAGAAGGCATTTATATTTTGGTAAATGAATGCATGCATATTCATGCAAGGACAGTGGACAGATTATTGGAAATCCACACTGGGAATAATAGAAGGTACATATGAATACAGTGGTATTTTGGTTCATAAACTTAATTCTTTCCATGATTCTGGTGGCGAACTGAGTCAAATTCAAAGGTTAGCTTCAATGTTGACCTTATTGAGAAATTTGATTTGGTTCATGACCAATTTGGTTTGCAATCAGAACCATGGAAAAAATTAAGTTCGTGAACTGAGATCTTACTATGACTACATTAAACTTAAATTGTTGAATTTTAATGTGAGCCACAGAAAGTTTCAAAGCAGAAGTTGACATTACAAAGTTTCACATAACAACAGCATGAAGAATGGACTGATGAGGGAAAAGATTGAAGAAAATTCTGCTATTCTCACTGTGGTATAAAGACAAGACACGTCCAGAGTTTCAGGACTAAATGCAAAGGAAGATTTACAAATATCACACAATATCACAAAGCTGTAAAGGCTGTTTTGATCTATACACAGCTGCACAGCTAACTGCAAGGAGAGGTAAAGGTTCCCCTTTGCTCCCATAAATATCATCTGTTACGGATATGTGTCCCTCAATGAGGAGCCAGGTGCCCACATGGTGAAAAGATAAGACTAGAATCTAAAAATGTCCAGCTCCCAGAGTTACCATCCTCACTAGCACCGGTTCAGAATATAAATATGAGGTTCTTTTGGATTGTTATCTAAACAAGAAATTTACCAGCAACAGAAGGGTACTGAATACCTTCCAAAGGAAAGGTGCAGAGAAACTGGAGAGGGGTCATTAGAAAAGAATCAATGAAAGGACCACAGTTGCACCATCCAGTAAGTACTTTCAACTCAGTCACTGAAAAATATTAGGTATTAGGAGCTGTTTGTCCCTTCTTTTACAACCATTTCTTTATCAATCAATGCCTAATGTAATAAACCTCAAATTCATTGGAAGAATGAACTTCATTCAAGGAAGAATCTTAAATCTTTTCCATCATGAGCCCTTGTGGCCTGGACTAAAGTGGCTACTGTCTTTCCCACCTTTGTAAAAATAAAATGTCTTTTTAAATATTCAATATGCAATTATAAAACCAGAAGAAAAACAGTTCTGTAGTAAAATTTTACCTAAGAAAACACATACCTGGTTACTGATAGTACTGCTAAGAACTTTAAACCAATCATTAATAACAGCATCATTATCAGACTGAATTAGAAGTTCTGTTCCTTGACGAGTTTTCAGCTTTAGCAAAAAGAGCAAGGGAAGGGAAGAGAAGGAAAGAGAGTATGGTCAATAAGGAACTTTCATCAAAGTAAATGAACACATTTAATTCCAAGTTTACAAAAATGCCAGCAGGTCATGGATTAATACTACTATACACCTATGGAGTACCTTCGAGTATAAAATAATACATTTAGCTATTTTATAAGACATGAGGTTTTTCACAATAAAATCTTAATGAGCATCTAATAATTGTGAATGCCAATCTCCAATACACAAATTCCATAAAACTTGCTGAGGCTGGTACAAGTTACTTAAAAATAAGACTATATCAAACAAGTACTAAAGCACTTAAAATTAAAATTGAGATGTTAAGAAATATGTTATATAGCCTGAGAACCTTGTTTGGTCATAAAAATAAATATGAAAAAAAGACTAGGGGTAAAAACACCACAACCAAAAGACTTCTATATTTAGTAATAAAATTCAGTGACACAGCTGGATACAAAGTCAACACTCAAAAATCTATAGCTTTCCTCTACAGGAATAACAAATTCACTCAAAGAAATTAGGCAAACAACACCTTTCACAATACCTAGGAATCATCTAATGAAGATAAAGAAGTAAAAGACCTCTACATTCAAAATTATAGTACTCTCAAGAAACTGAAGAGGGTATCAGAAAATGTAAAGATACCCCTTGTTCCTGGGTAGGAAGAACCAATATAGTGAAAACAGTCATACTTCCAAAACTGTTATACAGATTTAATGCAACTCCAACCAAAATTCCAACAGCATGTCTCACAGAATTACAGAACATAATCCTAAAATTTATTTTGAGCCAGAAGAGACCTAAAATAGCAAAGGCAACAAAGGAGAGCCAGGGATATAGCTCAGTGGCATAAGCGCCTGCCTGGCAAGCGTAAGGTGCTGAGTTCTATCCCTGGTACCACAAAAATAATAACAATAACAAAGGCAACAAAGGAAAGACAAGTGGCACTGAAATTATACTATAAAGCTACAGTGATTAAAAACAGCATGGTACTGGCAAACAAATAGACACAAAGATTAGTGGAACAGATTAGAAGACGCAGAAACAACTCCAAACATACTTAGCCACCTTATCTCTGACAAAGGTGCTGAATACATTCACTGAAAGAAAGACAGCCTCTTTAACACATGGTGCTGATAAGACTGGCTGTGCATATGCCAAAGATTAAAATTGGACCCATGTATTTCACTGTGCACTAAACTAAATTTGAAATGGATCAAATATCTAAATTTTAAAATAGAAAACATTAAATCTGCTGGAGAATAAAATAGATAAAACCACTGAAGCCACTGGTATGTACAAAGACTTTATAAATAAAACTCCAATCACACAGGAACTATCACAAAAAATCAACAACTGGGATCTCATCTTATTAAAAAGCATTTGCATAGCAAAAGAAACCACCAACAGAGTAAACAGACAACCCACAATGTGAGAAAAAATGTTTGCTAGCTATTCCTCAGATAGTTACTATCAAAAACAAAGAATGCAAAACACAAGCAGCTTCCACATTTAAAGACTCAATCCAAATCTGGAATGAATACACATCAGCAAATAAATATATGAAAAATGTTTGACATCACAAGTCATTCAAGAGATGCATATTAAAACACCAAGATTCCACCTCACTCCAGAAAGAATGGTTACTATCAACAAATCAACTAATAACAAATATTGGAAAGGCTGGGGGGAAAAAGAACCCTTCTGTATTGTTGGTGAGAGTTCAGACTGTACAGACTGGTGCAACCACTGTGGAAATCAGTGTGGAGATTCTTCAAAAAATTAAGACTAAAGGTCCCATTGACCGGGCTATTCTCCTTCTGAGTATATTCTGAAAAGAACTGAAAGCATCATACCATAGTGCTAGATCCACATCCATGTTTATAACAGCAGTCTGTAATAGCCCAATCATGGAAACAGTCCAAATGTCCATAAATTCGTGAAGATATGAAGATGTGGTCTTGTTACATAACAGAGTACTATCCTGCCTTTAAGGATAAGCCTGAAATATTCTCAGGTAAATCAAGGCACATGGAGACCATACTCCCCCTCTTCCAGCCCCATCCCCCATCTCCTCACCCCCCACTCCTGGTATTCTGAAGTGAAAATCAATTGGACATACATGTGTAAATACATTCTTTCTCTGGTGTGAGAAACTGAAATTGCAAATAAGGACCAGAATATAGAATAGGTTTTTATGAACTAGGAAGAAAATGTTCAAACAAGGAGTGGGAAAAAGGAAGAGGGAAAGGAAAGAAGAGAAAAGTTTAAAAAAAAAAAATTAAAAATTTAGAAAAGGAAAAAATGGAAATAAAGTTTTTGTAAATGAAGAAAGGAGGGGAAGGGGTTAAAAAGAGTAGGCGAACAGGAAAAAAAGCAACTTATAACATGTACAGGTACAAATTTCTATGCTGAAGATGATCAGTATGTATATTTAAAATATACTAATAAAATATGATTTAAACAATACTAGGGGTGGATGTTTATTATTTCCTACTACATAGGCAAACATACAGGCTGAGCACAAAGACAGGCACTAACAATAAATATAACATTGCTTCTGGGCAGAACTATTACTAAACTATCAAACTATCAACTGAGAACAACAAATAATTCATATATAGCCTCTTTGGTTTAACATTTCTTACACTTCATTGAGAAAGAATTCTGAGGCAGTTATAGAAAGCATTCCTTGCATTTTCTGGTTCATAACTGAATTTGCTTTTCCTAGAAGAACATATAGTGATGTTTCCCAAGCAACACTGCAAGCATATTCTTCAATCACAGTTCCCAAAATAATATTTAAGAAAGTTATTCCTTCTAGAAGGAATGTGAATTAAAAAAGAAACACAAGCGAGACTGGAGAATATGGAACCTTTCTATATTGCTGATAGGAATATAAACTAGTACAACCACTATGCAAATTCCTCAAAGAACTAAAAACAGAGGCTGGGCATGATGCCACATGCCTGTAACCCCAGCAGTCCAGAGGCTGGGGCAGGAGGATCATTGCAAATTCAAGGCCAGCCTGGGGTATAAAGTGAATTCAAGGCAGGGCTGAATTGCATAGGGAAACTGTGTTTCAAAAAAACAACTAAAAATGGAAATGCCATTTGACACAGCTATAACCCTTGTGGATAACTTTTCAAAAGAATTAAATACATCATATTACTGTAATACATGCATACTCATGTTTGTAGTAGCACAACTCACAACAGCTAAAACTTGAAAAGTGCCGATCTGCCCACCAACAAACAGACAAAGAAAATGTGATATATATACAATGGAGTACTACTCAGCCATAAAGAAGGATAAATACTGCATGTGTTCACTTATACAAGAAACATGAAGTATAAATGATTTAAAGGGTAAAATAAAAGACATGCTAGGAACCAGGGAGACAGAATTTTTACAGATGACAAAAGGATCTAAGGATGGAGGGTGAAAGGAAGAGACAGGAAAGGGACATAAAAAGGACTAAGATGCAGTATGTGTATATCAACTCATGATAAGCATATTCATTGTGCAATGCAAACACACAGTAATAAAAAAATCTAAAAAATCTAAATTGATAAAGATATCCCTCAAAAATAAATTTGAAATACTATGTAATAATAATTTGGAAAATACTGGAGCAAAGGAAGTCGAGCAAGACGTTTCCTCAGGCCTTTTATATCTAGAGTGCATTATGATTTTCTGAGATAGGGATAAAATATGTGCTACTTCCCCAATTTATCTGATCATGGAATCTCTTTTATTCTGTAACGACCTCCTCAAACTGCAAAGTTAAATAAGGAAACAGCGACTTTCATGTATCCTTCTAGAGAGTTGGTCAAACCAATCAACCAAAACTGAATGCTCAGTGTACAATGATCTTTGTTGGAGGCTCTAAAGAAACATAGTGTCTCTACTTGAAGGCTAATTTGTTTAAAAAAAATTTTAATAATCTAATGAAAACTCAAAGTACACTAAAATACTAGTTTTAAAGTTCAAAAAAGAACATCATTGCTACAGCATTTGTCATGCATCTTGGAAGAAAGTAACTCCTGATGAGCACCTATTAGCATGGGCTGGTACTAAAAGCTAAAGAAGGAAGAGTAATAGTCACACAGTGCTACCTGGGGAATAGCAAGTAAACCAATCTGCTTAGAGGACAAGACAGGAGGCAAGACTGCCCAAGATTCCTCCAATCTCTGTACATCTTCTGCAATGGATCTACTGTTCCTCTAGACTTATTTCCTCCTAACCATAAATACTTGGTTGGCCTCCTCACTTGTGTTAGCTCACAGAACACCACAAGTGTGGTATCTAAAAGTGACTACAAAAGAGCCTATGGTGTTCAATTCTCATATTCCTAGAGCACTGCCACGTGAAGTAGCCTGGGGTAGCTTCCTTCCGAATGGAAAGGTTACAGAGAAAAGAAAACAAGCCATCAGGTAGACTGCCATCAGCCACATGAATAAGGTCACCTTACAAGCCCATCCAGCTTCTCTAAGACTTCTTCAACAGTCCCAAGTAAGAACAGAAGACAGTATGCAATGCAGCCAAAAGGAAGAAAGAAATGGCACTCTTGCTAAGCTGCAGTTTTGAAGTAGTCTATTACATACCATAATAATAAATGACAGAGGATCAGATATGACTGTGGAGAGTTTTGAATTAAACAGCAGAAAGGTTCTGATTTTTTTAAGGTTTCATTTTTTAAAACTGGTTTTAGGTCCACAGCAAAACTGAAAGAGTATACAAGACATGGCATGTATCCCTGCCCCAATATATGCACAGCCTCCCCAAATCAGTATTTCCCTTAATTTATTTTTTAACACTAGAGTTGGTAGGGAAAGGGATCCGTATCACCTTTATTACTACATAGGAAAGGTAGGATTTACGAAACAAAGGCCTGTAATATACATTTCCAGTTACAGTTTCTTATGAAAATGAAGCTGATTTTTATACTGCATTTCCCCCATTAAACTGTGGCATAATTCAACTTAATCACCAATTTCACCTTAACTGCAAGACAAGTATATGAAACACTATTCCCCAAAGAGTATAGTTAGAATAATTATAGTTAAGAAAAGAGAATAACCATGGTTTAGAATGTGAGTTATGTTTAGAAAAAAAAGTTATTACCTCAAATACGTTCTTCTTGCTGGATTTATCCTTTGAGGCCATCTCAATTGTTGCCCCCTTAAGGTCCACTGTGAACTCTGGTTTGGACTGATTACTCCCAAACTTCATTTTAGAAAAGAGAAAAAGCCTTTATATGAAATTTATACATATGTATTTAGAAAGAATTAGTATTAATATTAATAATAAGTCAAATGGAAGATTATCTTGAATTAATTCTCTTTCTGTAGTGTAAAAATCTGCTACTTTAAAACTGAAAAATGTGAACTGGGGAAATAGTTCAGCAGCGCAGCACCTGCCTGGCAGGCACCAGATCCTGAGTTCAATGCCTTATACCCAAATTAAATTAAATTAAATTAAATTAAATTAAATTAAATTAATGTCTGGAAGTATAAATGTATAATTTATAAAAATAAAAGTGGCAAAAGGAGCAGTTAATGCTTACTTTTTTTCTTTTTAATTTCTTACAATTTTTATACCAATTTTACATGCTTATATCTGTAATCTAAAGAACTTATATGAGGACATGCAATATAGCAACCATTGTTGAATTCTTATTATTTTCTTTAGTGAATTTCTGTATTGTTTCTAATTTTTCTAAAACTTTTTTATTCTATAAGGGACTCATTTTTTATATATGGCCACATAAAATCTGGTTTTCAAAGTGGGAAAAATTTGGCTAGAAACTGACAGGCCTTCACAGGCAAGTGGGTATAAACTGTAATAGCCCAAGGGAGGGAGAACTGATAGCGCTACTGTCTGCAAATTGGCAGGAACAAGGATATGTTGGCTTAGCAGTTGTGGTGTTTTTTTTTTTTGTTTTTTTTTTTCCAGAACCGGGGATTGAACTCAGGCCCTTGCGTTTGCCAGGGAAGTGCTTATTCCACTGAGCCATCTCCCCGGCCCCAGTTGTGTTTCTTTAAATTTATTCTGACTGTATGGGGCATGTAACCTTAACACTATGAAAAAGGCAAGGCAATATTCTTAAACACATAAAAATAATATCAGCCAAATACAAAGTACATTTTTCACTTAATAAACATTCTCTAAGCCTAGTGTGCTTTCAAAAGTTATTTACTTATCAGTTATTTATGTTGTCAACAACTAAACTGTAAAACCAGAAAGCCTTAAGCCCCATCTTTTTTTAGCCCTTGTTAGAAATTTTAACTAAAGCCAGATGCTAACTGTGAAAAGGAGGGGGAGACAGCTCTGACATGCCTGGCTGAGGGGAAAAAAAGCACTTACTTATTATATTGTACAAGGCAGATAAGGACAGTGTTAGCAAACAGACAGTGTGCATTAAATACATACTAATTTTGTATTCAGCCTTCATTTACTTACATTTCTGTTAATCTGCTATGAACAAAGAAATGGTACTCCTATGGTACTGAGATGGATGTTTTAAAACTTTTAAGAAATGGTTATATTTCAATTGTTTCCTTTGCATCTATTTAGCTAGTAGTGTGGACTTAAAGCACTTCTTTACATTTAGGAGTAACACGGACTTTATCAATGCAATTATAAAAAGATAACAAAACTTTAACCACGTCCTACAAATTGATTGCCATTTTAAGTAATGGCATCCAGAAATATTCAAATAATGATAAATTTCATGGGCAGAAGAAACTAAGCAGAAATGGTACATCTGCTTACGATGGGCATAAGATGGGCACAAGTAATAGCCTAAGCAGAAATGATACATCTTGAAAATAATAAAGTTTGAATATGCATTTCAAAAGCATTACAAAAACCAATTCATTTGTCATTATACACTGTACAGATGGTTATATAAGATACAACTAACCAGTTAAATGTAAATATACCATGAAATAGAATGCTAAAAAATGTGAACAATAAAGTTGGCAACAAATTTTGTATGCTATTCATGCTTTTCCAGAATCTAATTCAATTTACTGTTATTACTTCCCTGCCAATGTAATCATGGCAAAAAACAAAAAAATGTGGCAAGGGGTATGCAACAAGAACACATACAGTAACAGTTGAAACTGGATCAGACTTTACATATGCGACAGCAGGCCGACGACTGACAGAATTTTTCCAAGAAGAAAGCAGCGAAAGCAAGAACTCAGAGACTGAGCCCTGTTGGCAGAACGACTTGATAGGAAAAGGGAAGAAAATGATGTCATAACAATGCACAATGACAAGTGGCACACAAGAGAAAAAACACAATGAAACCAGATGGGACAAGAATTTTACAAGCCAACAACAACAAGCAAAGCTAAACTTCAAGTATTTTCTAAATTTGTTACTACATAAACTTGTACTTTACTTTTAAGATGAATACGTTACAGAACTTATCTTAAAATAAATTTGTCTCAGCCTATATTCACAAAATACTGGAGAGGTAACAGAAAGGACTCTGCCACTTTGCTCAGTCTACTGCTCAAGAATTATAAGGCCTCCTCCCGCTGGACCTCTGGGCAAGGTTCTTTGGTACCCTTTCCCTAGTCACTTCTTGGGAGTGGCCTCCCCATCTAACTTGCTTGCCTTTCTCTAGCACAGAGGTGATTCTGTCCTCCAGGGAACATTTAGCAATGTCCAGTTCTCTCAATGGAGGTGTGAGAGCTGTTCATCTGCTAAACATCCATAGTGTACCCTCCCCATATATCTATCATAAAGACTCTCTGTCCCAAAGTGGTAATTTATAGATAGCCAAAAGCATATGGAATGTTTGAATAACTACTGGTATTTAGAGGGTGACATGAGGTGCAAGGGCTGGTAAGATAGCTCAGCAGCATAAGTGCCTACCTGGCAAGCACAAGGCCCATGTTCTATCCCAGGTACAAAAACAAAAACAAAAAAAACCCACACTCAAAGTATATGGAGGAACAATTATCACATGTAACTATTCACTTGCCAGATGTCCTCACTAGATGGAAGAAATGAAGACAATGCCCATGTAATTTACTTCTAAATTCCCAAGCTTGAAAACATGCTCACAGCATTCCAAGTTTTACGTGGTCTAAACAAACAAATGTGTACATTTTTGAGGCGACATAAGGTGATGGGGATGGAAGCTTAAGTTAATTTTATTGATAGAATAATCCAACATATCATTAGGACTTCCAGAAAACTATCCTGAAGGAGAAGGGTGGGCTCACTAGTGTTCTGGTTGATAAAATCTTGTAGAGCTGCAGGCAGCATACACGTATTTCACTTACTAGATTCTATTTTTTTTTTTTTTTTTCCAAACAACATACATTTATTTCTCATAGTTCTTGAGGCTGGAGTTCAAGATCCAGGTGCCAGCAGGGTCAAGGTCTGGTGAAGTCCTTCTTCTGGGTTGCAGACCACAGACTTCATATGAATAAGAGCCCAAGCAAGCTCTTGTAACTCTTTCAAGGGCGTAACTGCATTCATGAGGGCCTCCCCTCCTGGCCTCATTTAATTCTAATCCCCCCAAAGGCCCCACCTCTTAATTACAGAGTGTGGTTGCAACAAATGAATTTGCGAAGTACATAGACATTCAGCTCATAAAAGGCATATACATATATTGTTTTCTGGAACTTGTTTTTTCACCCTGTGTCCTACTTGTGGGATCAGCATTCATGGTGACATGTTACTCTAGTGGATTTATTCTCATTTCTGTAAAGCAGATGTTGACCTGTGGGCCAAAGCTAGCTAGCCATTGCTCTTGGTAAATAAAGTTATTGGAACACAATCCTGCTCATTCTTTTAAGTACTGTTTGTGGATGATTTCCTACTCAGAGGGAGATTTGAAGAGCTGTGACAGACTATGGCCTCTGAAGTCTAAAATATCTATCGTCTGGCCCTTTGCAGAAAAGGTTTGCTGGTCCCATTCTATAAATACTCCATTATGATTATTATTCAGGTAGCTTATTCATTCTATTTATGGATTCTTAGGTTATTTCAATTTGATGTTACTACAAATTGTGACCACAAGTTGTCTTGCATGCACCTGTGATTTCAACTAAGAGCTTTCCTAGGATTTATATTTAAATTTGTTTATGCCTGTTTTGACTTTTCTGTAAAGTCAAAGAGTTTCTCCTGATTGGTTTTACAAATTCACACATCCAACCACCATGGAAGTTAGTTCTGCAGTACCAAATTCTCACCTACATTTCATATTACTGTTGCTGTCTGATAAATATGAAGTAGAATCTCATGATTTTCATCTGCATTTTTTTCTAACCACTCATTAGGGTAAGTAAAATTTATTTATTAGTCATTTGTGCTCATCCATACTTTACCCTTCATACCTTTGGCTCCCTTTTCCATGATGGTGTTTACTTTCTTCTACTTGATCTTTGGCACTTTTTCCCTATATTCTGCACATGAATTCTTTGGTGATAACATTATTGTTCAATATCTCCCCCCCACCCAGTTTCTTGACACCACACTTTTAGGGGTATCTTAGAAAGAGAGATCCAAAACAAGTATTTGCAGGTAAAAAAATACTGACTTATTTTTATGTGAAATAAAAATACTGACTTATTTTTATGTGAAATAATTACATCCTAGAAATGTAATTGCTCAGTGTAGATATGTAATTGCTCAGTGTAGATATAAGTGTTCGACTTTAGAACAAAAAGACAAAATGCTTTCAATAATACCAGTAAGAGAACATCTCAGAGAGGCTGTGGACCCATATCCCTTCCAACACTAGGTATTGTCATTCTTTCAATTTTGACAACTTAACAGATGAGAATGAAATCTCATTATAGTCTTAATTTGCAATTCCTACATCACTGATTATGTTTATTGGCCTTCAATATCATTTTTACATGCAAAATGTTGATTCATGACTTACTTAAATGTGGCTATTTTCCTTTCAATTATTTATTTATTTATTTATTTTTCTTTAAGAAAGGGTCTACAGGGTGTTCAGGGTCTCACTACTAGATCGGACTCATAGTGATTCTCCTGTTTACAGCTTCCCAAGAGGTGGGATTACAGGCATGCACCACCACACCCAGTCTCAATTGCCCTATCAGCACGCTCCGTGGGGCTGGCACAGCAGGTCAAGGGGATCGAACCCTTGGCCCCTGTGCCTGCTTGCAGGCACTTTAACCCACTGAGCTATTTGGCCAGCCTTCCTTTCAATTTTTAGGAGTAGTTTTATATTCTTGTTACTAATCCTCCTTATAATGTATATTATATTTATAATGTGTATTATAAATGACTGATTGCTAAGGTATAGAATATAATTGATTTTTGTATATTGGCCCCCAGCTTATAACTTGTCTCTTTACTTTAAGGTATCTGCTGAAGAACAAAATTTCTTACTTGTAATAAAGCCAATTTACCACCCTTTTATGTGATCAATACTGTTCTTTTTTTAAGAAAGCCTCCCCTCCCCTTTAAAATACTCAAGATAAACACTTTCATTTGTAGAGCAAGACAAAGTACAAAACTACCCACAGCAGTGTGGTTCAGAAAGGCAAACATCCTGGTAACAACTAAATGCCCACTGCTAGGAGTGAGGATGAACCTACTATGTATATTCACACATGGAATATCATTAAATAATGAAATAAATTGGCTGGGGAGGTAGCTCAGCCGCATAAGTACCTGCCTGGTAAATGCAAGGTACTGAGTTCAATCCCTGGCACTGAGGTCGTCTGAGGGAGATGTGTTCACAGGGATGCAGGTGAGAAAGATGTGCTCTTCACTGGTCTCACATTTTCTGTAGGTTTCTGATGGACTTCTCAGACCGACTGGCCCCAAAGCATTAGCTCACATTCTTCTTACAGTATTCAAATAATCCATTTACTAGATTCTAACTACTCAGTAGTCTCTGCATAGATTAAACAAGTAACATGAATTATCTAAATCAATGTAACTGGAATGGTGTGGGTCATTTTGCTGAGCTTCTCATCACTGAGCACGTGCCCTTGTGTATGAGATTTTACCTAAATGTTCAAGTGGATCTCAGTCACTTTTTACACTAAATATTAATCTAATTTTTAAAGAACTATACTTGTCTTACAATGTCGTCCCTTAACAACTAGTTACTAACTGAAAGACATCAAAGGAAAAGACTGCCTCTGACAAAAATCACTTTCAAAATAGTACTTGTGAATTTTATCTTTCAGGCATTTAAACTAGCCTTACACTTTCATTCTAAAGTAAGATGTGGTTCCACCAGAAAAACAGGATATCCTTCACCGCAACAGATCCAGCTGAGCACAGAAACAAAGCCACAATTCTTCCTAATCCTCTGACCTCTGGGGGAGGGAAGCATAGTACTGGGGAGTGAAGGTAGAACTTTTTCAAATTTTGAGATAGTGTCCTGCTAAACTGCCCGGGACTAGGCTGACATCTGCCATCCTCTTGCCTTAGCTTTCCAGAATTCTGGGATTACAGACATGTGGCAGGCAGATCTTGCATATTTCACCAATTTTTTATACTTCTGAAATAATATTTGACAAAATATACATTAGTCCATACTTTTTACTTAAGTAGTGTTGTTTGCATTTACTTTTGTCATTTAAATTTGCTTTCATTCTCTTAATATGTGGAAATAAGTCTGAGACTTAAAAATTAACCACAGCCAGGCATGGTGGGTACACACCTATAACCCCAGCACTCAGGAGGCTGAGACAAGAGCATTACCATAAAATCAAGACCAGTCTGGGGTATATAGCGCGCTCAAGGACAACCTGAACTACATCGTGAGATCCTGTATAAATCAATCAATCAGCCAGCAAACCAGCCACAAAATAAGAACTAAGAATTGAAAGCCAGATGTAGTGGTGCAAGCCTATAATCCCCGCACTCAAGAGGCTCAATCAGGATTGCTGTGAGTTCAAGATCAACTTAAACTACAACATGTGAACCTGTCTCAAAAAAAGAAAAAAAAAAAAAAAAACCATAAAAATTCTACAACCTCACTGTAAATTTTAAACTATGTTTTGCCATTCCAACAATGGTAACATAGTAACATAATTTTAGGTGATGAATAAATCCTGCACCCTTTGTTGGCACTAATACACTTTGAGTTCCACATAAATTCTAAAGAAAACCTTGAAGTAAAATGCAACCATCCTGTACTAATGATTATGTGCTGGAGTATTCACTTGATATCTTTAAATTTAAAAGGAAATTTTCATTCTGTTTAAATCACATACAAACCCACCTATCTAAATAATGCTTCCCTTCCCACATTGCTGTATTTACATATCACTAATCTTTAATCTCTAAGTATTGGTAATTATCAAATAAATGAGCATAACGCGGCTTGTTTCAGATACTTTATTACTTATTAATCTCTAGTTGCTTCTCCAATACTTTACTTAGTTTTCTTTACTTAATTTTAAACCAAATTTGAGCCACAAGAAGGAATTATGCAGTGCTTTAGAAATGCATTAACATATACACACAAAAAAACACCAGACACTTTACGGGGGGGGGGGGGACCTAGTTATCTAAGTACTTTAAGTAAAATCAAAATTCTCGTAACATGGAAGTGTATCACAGGTCATTTCCACTGTACTGGCTATACGGAGTGAATCAAAGGATTAGAGAAATAAAATGAGAAATATTCTAGAATGTTCACAGGTAATTTTAGGTTGCCTTATGCAGGGAACTAACAGGCAATGTGGCTTTTGTGCTCTGAACAATGTTACAAGACTGTTATAAGTATATATGACTAGAATTTGCTTACATTTTATAAATGGATTTCTTTCATTAAACTTATGAACCATAGGTCCTACATTAATTTTATAGCAACTCAGTAACTGTAAGAAAATGTTGGATTAGGTAGCATATGAAGAAACCAAACAAATTTAGAATAATTTCACTTAAACTTTTACTTGAACATTGACACTTCAACTCAATTACTGAAAATTTTTAGAATATGGATCCAAAATGCCAAAGTTTTAAACCCAGCTCTGCCACTTAGTAAGGGTAAGGTCTTAAGACTATTTAATACCTCATTTTATGTTAGTTAGAGAAGAAAATCAGAGCTCTCCCAAAGTTAAGAAGATATTCACCAACCTCTGCACTTAGAACATCTGGTTCTTATTCAACATTCAAAACATATTAGCAATTGTATGTCACAAGTTACACGTAGTATTTATATTACAAGTAACCAAAGAGTAACACTAGTGACAAATACACAAAACCATCAAAGCCCCAGGAGTGATGGTGACATCTTTGTCTTCTAAAAGCTGGCTGACATCATACACAAACACTAACACCTGAATTACTGACTAGTGACAAGGGTCACATCATAACACAAGGTGGAGTCTGCAACATCCAGCTATGCTGACTAAACACCTAAAGTAAGAGTTACAACACAAAACCTCTGACATTCTGAAAAGTGAATCAAGAAATGTCTGTTTTATAATGTGTGAGCAGTGAACTGATCATTCAGCTGTACTGTTAAATCTGTTGACTTTAACAATATAACTAATTAGACTTTTCTAATTCTCTTCTCTTTCAAGAAAATTTCATTTATTTTTACATGCATACATGCTATAACTAGGACTCTCAAAACAACTTCCTGAAAGGCAAATATAAAAGTATCCACCTAATTTAAGCATATAAAGCCTCCAAAAATAAGAAATACTTACCCAACTTGTGCTACTTCCTTGAGTTTTGGTAAAAAGTAAAGATGAACCCTGCAACACTGCCCAAGAAGACAACCAGTTCTTTCTGCAATTATAAAGATGACCAATTAAAGCTCTACTATCCAATTCTTCCAACCAAACTTTAGATATCAAAACCTACTTAACTGTTACCAATATTACAATTTACAGTCACTACTGACATTCTGCCTATTTCACTGGAGATATGAGGCTAATAGAGTTTACAGTTATTTTATAGTCCTAAACTGATCATAAAAGATCCAAAACAAATGGGCCTAGTCAGAAATAGAAACTACCAGAATAACCATGACCAAAACACCCAATTATTTTTACATAGAACTAATATAGCACATTGTATGATTAGGACACCTTGTTTATTTATTTACATTTGACACAAAGTCTCACTAAGCAATTCAGACTCCTAGTGATCCTCCTGTCTCAGCCTCCCTAGTAGTGGGAGTACAGGGGTGCACCATCACACCCAGTTTCAGTGTCCGGTATGGCATATGGTACTAGGGATTGAACCCAGTTCCTCGCGCTTCCCAGGCAGGCAAGCTTAGATGCCAAGTTATCCCCCCAGCTCAGGACACCATTTTAAAGTCACACAAAGGGCTGGTAAGATAGGCCAGCCGAGTAAGTTTAGCCAAGCTTAGGCAAGCAGAGGAACCACAGTTTGATCCCCAGCACCACAGCCCCGACCCCCAGAATGGGGTGAGCCAGCCAGAGTCTATGCATAGTGGCATACACCTGTAATCCCAGCATTGGGGAGGCTGAAAACAGGAGGATCATTATGAGTCCGGGCTGCAGAGTGAAACCTTGTAACAACCAAATACATTAAAATTAATAATCATAATAAATTAAAGGGCCAGCCAGATACTGCAGCAGATTAAAGCTCCTGCTTAGGCAGATGAAGAGAACAGGGTTCGATACCCTGTGTTGGCCCTGCCCCCGGGGCACACTGAGACAGCGAGTGAGACTGGGTGTGGTGATGTGCGCCAGTAATCTTAGCACTTGACAGGCTGAAAAAGGGAGTATCACTATGAGTCTAATCTGTGTAGTGAAACCCTAAAAACCCTATACTAAATACATAAAAAATAAAGCAAAATTAAAGTCACACAAATGAACTTCACACTTAGCAAGAAATCTTACTTAACAATTAAAACTTAGACCTGTTCACCTTATTCATTTGTTCATAGATATAGACTATTTTATATTTCTTGGTTATCTCTCTTCCCCTAATAGGAATGCCCTAGACAGGAAACAGACACTAGACACATTATAAGTATACAATAAATTACATACTGATTGATCACTAGAGTTACTAAGATTAGCATTTTTTTTAATTTCTAATTTTAATTACAAAAGCAATACAGTCCAGCATTGTGGTGCACACCTATAATCCCAGCACTTGAGAGGTTGAGGCAGGACAGCCATGAATTTCAGAACAGCCTAAACTATAAAGCAAGACCCTGTCTCAAAAAAAAAAAAAAAACAATACATATATGTAAAAACACTGATTACAGAAATAAGTAAAAGAAAAAAATATCTCTTCTTCCAATCCATACTCCAGAGGTAACAAATGTTATAAAGTTTGGTGTACATGGAGCCATTAAAGGACAAACTGTCCACCTGTTTATTGTCCTGTCTCTAGACAAAAGAGGTAAGAATCATAACGAAATGCTGAAGTGTCCTGAGAACTTTAAAAGTTATTAAATGTTACACATTGGCCAGATTCCATCCAACTTCTCCTTTCACTGTCTTTAATTCTGCATTAGAGATTTTTGGTTAATGTTTCTCTCCTATTGGAATTTAAATTATTTGAAGGCAAACTTTCATTTTATTTTTTTAATCTATCTTAAGCCCAGCAGAGTAATTTTCAAATAGCTGGTATACGATTAGTGATTGCAAACAAGAAAACAAAATTATCTTAAAGTGAAATTTAGTGGCTGGGAGAATAAAATACATCTATTGCAGTAATATATTAAAGTTTCCCTTACAAATAAACATAGCTAGTTTCGTACAATCTGCATAACCATTCCAAAGGAAGTTTACTTATTTTTTGATTTCAGAATAATTCTGTAATTTATCATAATTTTTTTTCTTTTTTGTCTAGATTAAACTCTGTCTACTGGTAAGATCCTACCCCTTGCTTTACTTTTTCGATCTTAAAATAGATTTGTGGATTAAAAATCTTCTAAATCATTTATAATTTCTTTTGAGGGTGCTGGAGATATAGCTCAGCTGCATAAGTGCCTGCCTGGCAAGCATAAGCTCCTGAGTTGAGCCCTGGTACCACAAAAAAAAAAAAAAAAGATAATTAATTTCTTTTGAATATAGTACTTAACTGGGTTTTACTGTATGTTTCACTCTAGGCAGCTGTGTTTCAATAGAGGGGTACAGACTTTCTGTGTTTATTGATACTCTTGATAGACATATCTGGTGTTTTTTTCTACTACCACTATGTTATTCTTTTGTGTGTGGATCCAAAGATATTTTGAAATGACTTGATTTTATTTGTGAGCTTATTTTGTATTCTTAGGCTTCTATTTCTTAGTTACCATCTAGTGATTCCCTACAAGGAAAAATGCTTCAATTAGCATATTTTCCTTTTTAAAAACTTTCTTAATTTTCAAAATAAGAAAAACTATACAACTAGTGCTTACCACACAAAAAATTAAACTTTTCAAACAGAACTTTAAAGAACATGTCATCTGCCCTTTAAGTTTGATAACTTCCTAATATCTGTTGACTTTTCTGATAACCATTGATTTGTGATTCTTTGATATAATACAATAAAATATACAAAGCACTGGAAAATACATAAAACACGTAATGACTGAGTACTTCCCAACGATGCACAATATATGCTTAAATTATGCATAGCCGAAGATTTGTTCAAGATTTAGACAATAAAATTTTGAAGATTTGTGCAACAAAGGCTGTAGCTTTTGAGCATGAAAAGTTGGTAGATTTTCAGTCTTCACTGCCACTAATGTTTAAAAAGCTATTGCTTGTAGAATTTTGGCATGGCAAAAAAATGCACAATTATCTGAAAAGGCTGTTAAAATTTTCTTTTTTCCAATGTCAGCTGTGTAAGGGAGGATTCTTTTCACATATTCTAACCAAAATAATGTCACAACACACTGACTGCAAGCAGACATAAGAAGTTCACTGTCTTGCACTAAGACAAATATTAAAGATTTACAAAAACGATTTTTTTTCTTCCCATGGAAAACATTTTGTCTAAGAAAATAAAGGATTAAAAAAAAGAAAATAAAGGATTATTTCTTCAAAAAATGTTATTCATGTGAAATAGTAGGTTGTTTTAAAAAATTTTCAGGTTTATTCCAAGGCTAAGGAAATGTTTCATCCATTTCATGACAATCATACATACATTATAGCACTAGAAAATACATCAGAAATTCTTCTGAACCTTTTAATCATTTGTTCTAGAATATAATTATATTTATAAATGTTTTCACTCATTTCAATCAGATGAATTGTGTAAGAACATTAAAGATTTGTGTACTTACCGAACCTTTTTCCCATTTTCAGTAATTTTTGTTACATTTAACAATCCGTATTTCTCTTGACCCTATGGAACAGAATAATGCTACTTACATATCATTCATATAAACAATGATATTTGGGTTCTAATGTACAAATGAACCAAATTGTCCTGGCAGATAAAACTTAACTTAGAAGAAAAGATTAGTAAGTCTGCAACACGCTTGGTTCTAGAAGACACTAAGAATATAATTTCCCTAACACTTTTATAAAGTTACAATCTAATTTTATTCTTTTCTTACTGTATCACTATAAATTTTATTCAGAAACCCATCTTTGTGGGGGGTTTTTTGTTGTTGTTGTTGTTTTTTTTTTTTTTAATTCCCATTTTACAAACTAGTTGATGAATCAACTACAACACTTTCTAGAAAACATACGGTAAAAATGGCATGGCTCAGAATCACCCAGATCTTTCCTGATCTCTTGACCTTCTATAGTCTAGTTTTCAAATTGAACACTTTCTCCTTCTCTTAAGTCACTAGCCAGTAGTACCCTGCTATCAAATTAGATTTTCAAAGGAACAAGGCAACACCAGAAAAATGACTTTATTTCTTCCTGTTCACAGAAAGTGATTACAATGCTATAATGATAAAAATAAAAATAAATTTTGAAAAGTACTCAATATACTTATCCACTTTGTCAGAATGTAGAAGTAGACAAAACACAGTGACTTTTTAAAACCTTCCTCAGAAGTAACTGGTACTTTGGCAAATAACTGGCTTTAACAGGATTAAAAAATTCAGTATGTGCTTCACTGAATTACAAGGGGAGCTAGGCTCTAAAAAACACTAGAGTAGCCTACTACTATAAAAAAAAAATTGCGATGACAAAAAAATTTACCATCAGGCCTGATGATGACAAAGCCATTACACTAGCTATACTAATTAATGTTATTTTAATTCTTTCTAGATAATGACAAGCACTTTCTCAGTTTTAGCTTCCTAGAGTCAAATAAATTTAATACAATAGGTTGATGCCTATAGTAATTAT
>NW_004524717.1:5300007-5309229 GCF_000260255.1 Octodon degus
GGGAGGGACAGTGGGAGGGAAGGGAAGAGGAGGAGGCAGAGGGAAACTATTTACAGCTCAAAATTTATTTTTAAATATTCAGCTGATTCATCAGCTAGATTTTTTCAACACGCCTTAACAAGAAAATATGAATTTTATATGGGAAATAAACATAATACTGTTTCTTTCCTCAATAATTTCTAAAAGATAATATTTGAAAGTTTGCATGAAAATTCATTTATAGACAAAGCTGAAAAATTGTTAGCTAATTCACATTTGCTACAGTATTTGGACATATATGTATTTTTACTATATTTTTTAAAGAATTGTTTTATGATTCTTACTCAAGTTCGATACTTTTACTAAGAATTATTGCCTCTCAACAAGAAAATTATTATACAATTGCATATGGGTGAGATATTTAGTAACAGCATTCTCGGAGGCTGGGGAGATGGCTCAGGAGAATAAGCGCTTCCCTGGCAAGCGCAAGGGCCTGAGTTCAATCCCTGGTTCCACCAAAAAACAAACAAACAAAAAACCAGCATTCTCAACTCTGAAGCAGAGAAAAGTTTCAATTATAACAACTAAGAAACCGTATTAATTAGCATAGATGGACACCGGTTATGTGAACTGAAATTGGGAGACAGAGAGATGGGAATTAAAGCCATTACAAAAATGCCACCGCTGAAATTATGTGACAGCAACAAAGGCAGGAAGGCAATACAAGCATCCAAACAGGAAGAAAAATAGATAGAATCACAGTAGTAAAAGCGTAAGTCTAAAGCTAAGATAGACTGTCTGAATCATGGATGCTTATCTGAGTCAATGGATGGACTGAAACTGGTATAATAGTGTGCATGTTAAGCATTATTCAAATTAGTACAAAATGTATTAAACAATGTAAGAAATATATACCTAACTTGGTGTGGCTAAAAAAAAAAAAAAGTTCAACCTGGGAAAGAAAGAAAACAATCATAGCATCCTGGAGAAAAGGAGTAAGAGTTCGCAAGGTAGAAGAAGTGGCAAGAAATGAGACAATGGAAAAAAAGGAGTAAGAGAGCAACACAACAGGGAAACAACTGAAACACTATTCCTATTACTGTAGGAAGTGCGGAAAGCCTGGACTACAGCAGTTACGAGAAAAGAGAGGCCAAATCCAAGAGACTGGACATGAGGGAGAAAGGAAGATTGTGGTTAGGTAGCAAACTTGAACAATTGGGTACAGAGAGCAATCTTGGTTTCTCTTTTAGAGAAGCCTTCCTTGGTCATTCCTCAGTCAGAATTCCTTGCCTCTTAAAAGCAGTAAATAATCTGTCATTATTTCTTACTGACCCAGTGTGACTCCTTCATTACCCTTTACCACACAGAATGCTTAGGTCCCTCAAAATTTGTTAAAACCTAATGCCCAATATAATGGTACTTGGGAATGACTGAAAAAATGAAAGTAGATCCTTCACGGCTGGGGTAATTGCCCTTGTCCTTTCTGCCACATGAGGACATACCAATAAGTGGGCACTCAGCACACAGCAAATCTACCAATGCCTATGGACGTCAGCCTTCAGAACTATGGGAAATAAACCCCTATTGTCTGTAAGCTACCTAGCTTATGATATGTTTGTTATAGCAGACCAAATGGACTAAGAGAGATTTAAGTTAAAGGGCTTTTGCATATGTATTTTATTCACAGTTTACTCAAGCCATATGTTGGACCACATCTATATGTTTATCAATATGTAACCAATCTGGGGACTGCATCTAGCACATAGTGTTCAGTACACAGTTTAGACGTAATGTGCTAGCAAGTTAATGCTATAGCAGAAGAAAAATATGAGGTCAGCAACAAAGAAAACAAAGCTTGAAATTCTAAATACCAAAGACTTCTAATTTGATTTAAAAGTGCTAAGTAGGCAGATGGATGATAGAAGCTTGGATATTCAGGTAACAAGCCTGAAGAAAATATTTTCCCAAATAAGACAAATTTTTATTTCATATTATATATTTTTAAGATATATGACTCAAAACTCAATGTATTCATGTTGCTTACTGAGATAACTTCATACTTGGGAGGTAGGGGCAAATGTGTAATGGGTTTGGTTTTCCTTGTGAGGAGATGAAAACCAGACAGATGTGATAGCTGTAGTCAGCTGTAAAGATACTAAATACGGGGCTGGGGAGATGGCTCAGTAGGATAAGCGCTTGACTGGCAAACACAAGGATCTGAGTTCAATCCCCAGTTCCGCCAAAAAAAAAAAAAAAGATACTAAATACTACTCAATTGTACACTTTAAAGTGGTTGATAAGAAAAAAAAAGTGGTTGATGGTTAATTTTGTATTATATGAGTTTTAACTCAAACTGGAAAGTGTTATTTAAAAGTGAAATATGCAAATCATGTTTTTAGAAAGGGCATAGAGCAAGTACTAGTCAATTAAAAAACAGCAAATTAATTCACTAATACTCTTGTTAAAGAAAGTACTGAAATGTCCAAGATGTTTGGTGCACTTTTACTCCACAACTCAGTATATGAGATCAAAAGCTCAAGTTTCCAAATTACATGCTATGAAATGTTTTTCAGCATTCAGTAACTGGGAACTTTAAAGTGCATACACTCATAGGCACATCAGGACAATAAGGAATAGCTTCTACATCAGCCCACAAAAGCCTATGTAATTCATACTGTAGTCACCTTGTGGAAAAATCCATGATAGATTTTTTTTTAAGAAGTCTACATGGCCTGTTTAAAAAAACAAACAAACAAACAAAAAAAGACTAGAAGGGACTATGAGAACAATAATGCATCTGAAAACTAAGAATAAAGAATAAGGAAAAAATTAACATTTAAAATTTATATTAAGGGATGGAATGTTAAATCTTGTTTGATTAGAAGTGACTGAAGAGGGGCCAGGCATGGTGGTGCACGAAACAATCCCAGCACTTGGAAGACTGGACAGGAGGACATAGCAAGTTCCAGGCCAGTTTGGGCTACATCGCATATTCAAGGCTGGTCTGAACTACATACTGAGACCAGCTCAAAAAAAAAAAAAAAAAAGGAAACACGAGTGTGGCAATTTCCACTGATGGCCATTGGCGGATACCATGAGTGATATTCATATCTGATAGCTGTCAAACTTTTCACAGAGTAGATAAACGCCTGGAGAATAATGTCAGTGTCCTTTGAAACCACATGTAGAAGACTTAACAAACATCTTTTTCTGAGCCGGCCAGAAATAGCTCAGCAGATTAAACCCAGGCCGTGATGGACCTGCCCCTGAGGCATACTGAGACAGCAATTAAGACTGGGCGTGGTGGCTGTAATCTCAGCACTTGGGAGGCTATAAACAGGAGAATCACCACCAGTCCAATCTAGTAATGACCCTGAACACCCTTGTAAGCCCTTCCCTAAACTACAGAAAAAGAAAAAAACCTTTTTCTAGGGTTAATTAGAAATTCCCTTTTATCAAAGTGTATGCAAGGTGCTTTCTAGGAATTGTACACTATTTATATTTAAAAGAAAGAATTTTTTTGGCTTTGTTTTCCTAAATGGGCTGATGGATTAGGAATACTGTGGTAACAATGCTCTAAATCACTAAAATCATGTTCACTTTATCTTTATCTAATGTTTATGAACCCAGTACTATATTACAAAATTCAAATACAAAAATTCCAAAAATAGAAGGTAGAAACATGTAGTCCCTACCCACAAACTCCTTCATGGGTTTTAACCTCCTTTATGGGAAGACTTAGGGTTCACAAAATAACTGGTGTTTTAATCAACATGTGATATGGGAGTTTAAAAATAAAAAAAGGGATATTATTACATGAGGCCAGTGTAGCGAGGACCTCCTGAAAGAGAAAATCCAGCATGATGGCATATGCCTGTAGTTCTACCACTCTTCAAGGCTGAGACAGGAAGACTGAGAGGTCAAATCCAGTTTTGGCCACTTAGTGAGACCCAGTCTCAAAATGAAAAATAAAAAAGAGCTGGGGCTGTAGCTCAGTGTAAGTGCTCTGGGTTCAATCTCTACTACTGAGGGAAAAAAAGCAGCACAGACTTTGGCTGTATGTAAAGAAAAGCCTATCCTACATAAATTATCTCAGTTTTATCATTACACATGCTATACTCCAGACATCACATTGTATCCCATAAATATGTAAATTACTAAATGCTAGTTGAAAAAATTTAAAACAAGAAGGCAATGTATACAACATGTGATTCAAAACGTAAGAGTGAGAATGGAAAAAGTTAGGAAACTCAGAGTATCTATGGAAGTCTTTGCCTCTGATTAAGAGAAATCTGAAGTCTGACTACAAAATAAGTTTACTGCATCACAATTTCATAAAATAGGCAATTAATGACACAAGTTTGTCTTTTAAAAAACTTTCAATTTTTATTTAATATTCATTCAACAAATATTTACTGAGTAGCTACTGTATGACCCCCACAGTGGTACCAGGGTTACTCTTCTTGCTTTAAGGCTTGTCTTTTGGGAAAACAGATATAAGTAGAATGGGAGGTTCTTGCAGGATATAAGTACTGAAAAGAGTTCCTCTAGTTTTAAATACTATCTAGAGATGTATAATAAAATTCTCTGACCTGAGCCCTATGGAAAGAACCAGGAAAACACAAAGAAGAGAGAAGTCTCATGGACAGGGAAGTAACCCATACAAGGACTCTTGAGTTCAGAGCAAGTCATTAAGGAACTGGAAGGGGGCAGTGGAGCAGGGGGACAGCAAGCCAGAAGGAATGAGGAAGATACAAGAAGGATAAGATAAAGCTGGAAAACAGTCAGGAGCCAGGGCGCACACACATTTCTTGTCCTCACTAAAAACTGTAGACTTCATTCTAAAAGAACAGGGAAGACACAGAAAGGCAACCCCAGTTCAGCAAGATGGGAAGAGTTGGAGAGAGTGTCTATGAAGAAACCAGGTAACCTGCACAGAAGAGAAGTACATGCTTGGAGATTTCCCAGTCACAGGAAAACAGTTAAGGTGCAGGACCTCCCATTTCACTGACCAACTGTACAGCACAGAAAAAGCAGAGTGTCCATGCTTGTTAGGTGGGAAGGGCATACTTCTTACCTTTGCACTGCTGCCCTGAGAAAAAAAGGGTAAAGTATAACTTCATAGCCTTCTCTGGGAATTTCAATGTTCATTTTTAAAAACCAAATATAGTAACCAAAAATGTGGTTTATAGATTAATCATGTTAGATACAGTATTTTGAACAAAGGGGGTATTTTAAATCAATCAAACCTGATTCTTAACTTCAAAACTGTCTTAATTATATTTCTTCCTTTAAAAAAAGATATGTAGTAGAAGCCCAGGAAATACTTAAATTTTACATTTTATAATTTACTGAAACTGACTGTGGTAACTGGACTATGTTACACTGTTTTTATCATACTAACTGGGTCTTGGTGCTTTGGTGAAGAGGGAGAAGATTCATTTTCAGGAAAGCAGGGTTTTGAGGCAGTTGGAGATTCCTACAAAAAAATAAGTAATGAAAATGTTACTCTATTTTATATAATTCTATTTCTCCTTCTATTCAGAGTGGGAGAGCTTAATTAGGTCATCTAAAAAAACTATTTTCCTTCCTGTATTCAGTTTCAAAATTAGTATGTTACTGGCTTGAAAACTACTCAGGTTACAAAACATTTATGAGATATGGCATCATTTGTAGTGATTAAATTTTAATAATGCATACAAAATTACTTAAAATAAATGATGCGTGTTGGTTTAAAATCATGTTATCCGGTCTGAATGAATCATATTTTAAATAAGTCTAAACTCTCCCAGAAAAATATGCATCAGTTATCATACCAACTCGTTGACATAGGAAGAATGAATACAAAGGATTAGGCAAATACAGGAATTACTTGGTAACATTCCAAAGAGAACTGTATTTTAGTTGAAAGCTGTATGTTATATAGCTATTTTAATCAACAGATACAACCTCTTAATATTTAAAATAATTTATACCTAACTTTCCAGTGATTAAAAAACTGCAAGATTATAACTTCAAAGGAAGAAAGATAAGATTAAAAGATTAATAACTCATAAGGAAAAATGTTTTAACATCTAAGTCTACAGAGCCCAAAGCATAAACTTAGCATGAAGTTTTACAGTCAGTCTACTTAGTCAAAATTCAAATGTACAGGACTCTTCATGGGGGATAAGACTGAAAACACTTTTTGGTACCAACAATCTGAATACTTATAGGAAAAGAGAATTTTTAAAAATCATACACCAAAATCTGTTATGAATCTTTCTATCACATAATACCTTTGGATATTCATCTCCATATTTATATCATTCGAGTTTTCTATGTTTATGAAAACTGGAAAAGGTACTAAAAACAAATCAGGGAACTTGTTTTAAGCAACATTGCAAAAACCATTAACTCAACATTTGTTCACCTAGAAAAAAAAGGTCATCAGATTTAGCACCCACACAATTTGTAAACACAGAAATGAGACACCTTAAAGTTTACAGGGAAACATTTGAGGGGATATTATTACAAATCAAACACCCAAAGTAAATACAATTAATGAGTACTAAAATCACATTAAAAATGTCTTTATAAAAAATAATTAAACTTAGCTTTCCAAATTTCAGTGTAACCTCGCTTAAGATTTTTGACAACTTCAAGTCAGTTTTTGCCTTCTATAAAAGTATATTATTAAAACAGTCTGACAAAGGGGAAAGATTTGTTGATCCACAAACCAGAAGTTACTTGAACTTAAAAGAGTAATTATAATTTACTTTTCAAAGCACTGTTAGGCCTATAGCGAATAAAAGACAAATATGGAATAATAATCTATGCATAGCAATTATCACTAGTATAAACAAGAACAACAACATTTATAAATATATTTGTACATTTAAATAACATTATCTACAAACAAGAGTTTTAATTTAAAAAAACATACATAAGCATAAACAAACAGATTAACTCACAGTCAAACACCAATATCCTCCAATATTACCCACATACTGAATTAGTATCTGTGTTGTCACAACAGCACTTGCTTCACAGTGCTAGGTTTCTTTGGTTCCATTTCAACTTACATATATTTTATCTCATATAATGTACTGTTCTGATTATTTTTTCACACCCTCAAAGGACTACCCTTTTAAAAGATATATATAAATATGATCAAAATATATGGTGAGGGCCAGGGTGACAGCGCAGAAGAATAAGTGCCCGCCTGGCAAGCACAGCATCCTGAGTTCAATCCCCAATATTATAAAATAAATAAATAAATAAATAAATAAATAAATATTTATATATAGTGAATATTTTAAGAATTTTATTGAAAAAGACATTTCACTGCCATTAATACTTAACAATAATTCTCCTTGTTTCTAACACACTTACCACACTGTTCACTTTCTGAAGAACCACTACTAGAGTCATCTTTCATAAATCTCTTTATGAGATGCAATCAAAAGTGCAGTGAATGCTGCTGCCAAATGCTATCCAACAGAATGGCAAGCTAATAAAACCATTATAATATGTCTTCATCCCACTTATTCATCATTCCTGTCATGAGACTTCTGACTCTTCCCAAAGTCAAAATGACCATAAAAGGTAAATATTTTCAATCAATTAAGGACATTGAAGTGGCAAGAATGATGTGATAAGTACGTTCAAAGTGAGGAGTATTTTGAGAGGGATTAATGTTAATGTGTCTTTTACTATAGTCCTTTAAAAAATTTAAATATTTTTAATCACACTGTATGTAGATAATGATGAACAAGGTTTACTTATTGAAGTTAGTATGAATCAATTTACAAAGGGAAAAGGGCATCTCTATTCAAATTAAGTAATCTCTGGTCTCAAAACAATCATATTCTTGCAACTCTGGGACAATTAAATCAAAGAGGAGATATAATAAGACTTCATCCAAGTTATTTGAAGCAAACATTGAAGATGAATCTCAAAAGAACTTTAAAACAAGGCATTTAAGTTTACATCATCAAATTATCATCCTTTATTTCTTCTGATACAAATAGAAAATAAAGGTAATTTAACAATGTCTTTTGCCCTGGAGTACTATACATGATATTTAAGACCTTTGATGAATTTTTCTACTAAAATATTCCTAGCAGTTTACCTGCCTAGGCTAATGGCAATGCTATTTTCAAGTATATCTTGAATAGCACAGACTCCAGAATGTTATTCATTTAATATGCCTCCTACATTCAACTTATATAACATTCTTTTTTTTTTTTCCCCAGAACCGGGGATTGAACTCAGGCCCTTGCACTTGCCAGGGAAGCGCTTATTCTACTGAGCCCTCTCCCAGCCCCTGTAACATTCTTATAAAAGCTATGAACTGGTCTGTTTTCACTGCTCTTTACATATATCTTACAAATGTGTGACACTACTTTTACAGCTCAACAGAAGTCCACTATTAATATACAAAGATTAATTTTACAATCATGTATATCAAAATATACTCATTTTGACTGATCAATTGAAATCAATTGTTAATAAGGAATTATGACTGAAAGTTTTCAAATAAAGACAAATATGCCTGAAGAGTTCATTTTAGTTTCACTAATACACCTAAAAAGTACAGCAAAAAAAAATCTAGAAAACTTAATTTTGCTAATAAAGAAGCCCTACACCAAAAAGAAAAAAGGAAAAGAGTCAGTCCTCAATAACAGATAACTTTTTTTAAATGACAGGCATGGTGCACATGCCTATAATACCAGCACTCAGAAAGCTGAGGCAACAGAATCATCAGTCCAAAGCCAGGCTGGAATGCACAGTGAGACCCAGCCTCAAAAAGGCTAAAGTAAGCAATAAGTTTATTTAGTTTTGAGATGTTACTACCTACCACCTTTGCATTCTAATATTGGTATGTCTGACGGTCTTCAAACAAGTAGTAGGTACCCTATTTCCCAAATGAAGCTACACTGTAAAGATGTAATTCCTAAGGAAGATTTTAAAATGTTTCTTGGATATTTGCATCAAAATATCTGAATTCTAGTCTTTCCTGCAGGCTAAAGACATGCAAAGGATGACAGAGATATGACCCTAAAATGTCTCATTAGGGTCTAGTATGTCAAACATACAACACTAAGCTACAACTAAGTCGGTTCATCACAAAAATTGAAAAAAAATTCAAAGCCAAGCCTATTCCAGAAAAACAAAGCCTAACTACTAAGGTAGATAATTTAGTTCAGGAAAAAATAAATATCGGTATATTTCATTATATGCAAATCAAAGCTTAACCTG
>NW_004524717.1:5309839-5318104 GCF_000260255.1 Octodon degus
TTATCATAATTTATAAAAGGAGATCACTGACCAATTTTATTTTTAACTTATAATCATGTTGATTGTCAAATTCACATGATTGTAATTTTTGGTTTACAATTTTAAACTAACGTTTATATATACAACAATATTGTTAATATTTAAGGATCTGGAAATTTAGATTTTCTCTCTAATTGCACTTAAAGGCCAGGCATACCATTATTCACTTTTCCTGGGTGGTACTAGTCCTAAAGGCCAATTCTGAATGTCAGCTATGTAAAAAAGATAATCACTGCCAAAAGAGAACTATACACAAAATTAAGAACACATTATTAGTAAGGCATTAAATCCTATAACAGTATGAAATTCCAAGGAGATCATCAAAAGAAAACATCTAAGAAATTGAAAGCCCTTAGAATAAAACTGTTTTAAACAGGTCATTTCAATAAATTATAAAATGACCCAAAAAAGATCTATTTTTAACAGATACATTTTTCTAAAATCAAAGGATATCTAGTATCAACTAGCCTTACTCATAGAGTTCAGAAAATCTTAACTTTTAAAACTGATTATAGTTTCAATAGTTATATGTTAAAGACGTTCTACTGTTTAAAAATATCCTCTACTGTTTAAAAATATCTTCCAAAGATCTTTCTTTCCACATTGGTCCAATGTGAAAGGCTTCCCCAACTGTCTCCGAAAGCTGTTACTTTGGTCTTTGTGCTACAATTTTCCAAAGCCAGGCAACCACATTTGGGTATCTGCTTGTGACTCATTATTACCTGACAAACAGTGCTTAAAAGACTACCAAAGTTCACAAAATGACCCTTTCTAGACTAAATGATGACATTTAAAGGCCACCAACAAGTTCTATACCAGATATTCTCTTAAGTATAAAGAGAACCAATTAGTAAACAGGGCTGGCTTCTTCCCTGCAACTCCGTCATCATCAGCAATAATTAAAATGTGTAGTTGTGGTTAAGTCTGCATAAGAACCTTAATGGAAGCCTACCTACCCTTTGAGAAGATAATCCTCCAATTCAGAAATGATTTCTATGTGCACCAAGAATAACATAAAATGAAACTGGGTAATAATCACAAATTTAAATGTACTCAAAGGCTGAACAGCACAGTCATAAAAAACACAAATGAAATGCCAGATATAAACTCTAACACAATATACACATAATTTAAAAGGAAGAAAAACCTTATAGTTACAACATATACACACAATTTTAAGATGACTAAAATTAACTTTTTTTTTTTTTTCCCCAGTACCAGGGATTGAATTCAGGACCCTGCACTTGCCAGACAAGTGCTTATTCTACTGAGCTATCTCCCCAGCCCAAAATTAACATTTTTGAATCATCTTTTAAAACATGTTTCAAGAACTTTAACTGAATTTTTAGTTAATTATTTTAAGCATATACACAAAAGTCAACTATAATAAAAACCTACCATCAAGCTTCAGTATATTTACATAAGACATTTGCTTCAAGTATTTTTCTTCTAAAGAAATATGCCTCCATTGGATGCCATCTGAATATAACTTTCAGACCCCACTTCTCTCTCTCCCTGCATTCCCCACTGTAACACAGTTCAGTGCTCATCGTTCACATATATTTTATACTTGGATACACTTACGTAGCCATAAAATTACAGGTTTAAAAATGAAATCATACCATTGCACCCTTTTTCTTTTTTTTTTTTACTGCACCATTTTTCAACTTACTTTTTACCCAATAATTTTTTTTAACAATCTCATGTTTTACCTTTATATATACTTAAAAAACACTATTTTGATACAAGTGGACACGTGCAAGACATTAAGGCTTGCTGGAAAAACATGATGCTCTGCACTGCCTTACATTCTACCAACTCAATATTAAACTTTGTGTACATAAAATACAAAGTGTGACTGAAAAAATACAGTGAATGTTTAATTTTTAAAATGTTGACAGTAAAAGACACACTCTCATTAATCCCCCTCAAAATACTCTCCCTCACTTTTTTTTTCTCCCTCACTTTGAACAAACTTATCCTATCATTCTTGTCACTTTCTGAAACCTTTCTGGAAAACCTCTTCACTGAGTATCTTTGAAATATGTCCTGCATCAATTCGAAACATTTTATCCTTTGTGGTCATCTTTATTGGAAAGAGCTAGAAGTCACATGGGGTCAGGTCTGGTAAGTAAAGTAGGTAAGGACAAATTGTAATATATTTACAAGCCTGCCTTTCCACTGCATAGCACTTGGTAGCATGCGTGGTATTTTTTTATTATACCCTGTAATGACACAAAAGAGAACTTTCAGAATTGTTTCACAAAGTGGCAAGAATGATGGGATAAATGTGTTTGAAGCTAGGGGAAGCAGTTTGAGGAAGATTAATGGTAATGTACCTTTTACTATAACAAATTTTAAAAAGTTAAACATTCACCATATATATTCTGGTCATCTTGTATATTTCCACTATGTGTATACATTATATGTTTTTTAAAGATTTACATGAAGAGATCAATATTCATGGTATTAATTTACATCTTCCTGAATGTTTGAAAACACAAATTTTTCAGATACTATTTTTTCTGTGTCTTGCATAGTCACGTATTTAACCTACATATTTTTAACTGTCTCTTATTGGTATACAGACTGCTCTGCAGACAAATATTCTTTGATAGAACCCCATAAAATCTTTAACATTTTGCTTACTAAATGTGTATCTTTAACCTAACCAAAATCACACCAGGAGTGGTGGCTTACACCTATAACACTAGCACTCGGGAAGCTGAGGCAAGGGGATTGTTATGAGTTCAAGACCAACTTGGGCTACAAGGCAAAACCCTGTCTCAAAAAGAAACCCCCACCCCAAAGAACTCTAACTGAAAACAATCATTAAGCATGAAAAGAGGTCAAAATCTTTTATTATTTTAATATGAATAACCAATAATCTTAACATTTACTATACTACGTGCTTACCATATTGATTTGTAAAGCCATAACTGCAACTCTGCTTTTTTCCTACTGACTTACCTTCTACCTGCATGTGTTATGTTTACTGTCTCAGTTACCTCAGAATAAGTCAAATCCCTCCTGGCTCACTCCCAATTTTCCCTGTACAGAATCGGTTAGCTTTTCATGGAACTTTGTCTGCAAATATAAATCTCAAAATCATTTCCAAAAATTAGTATGGAAGAAGATATAAAACCAAAAACTAGTATGGGAGAAGATATAAAAATGCAATAATTTGGGCATTGTTATAAAATTAAGCTTCTCAACCCAGGAACTTTAATATCTTATATACCTTTACTAGGCATATTCTTAGTTATGATATGATTTTTTTTCTTTCTTTTTGGCAGAACCGGGGATTGAACTCAGGCCCTTGCACTTGCCAGGGAAGCACTTATTCTACTGAGCCATCTCCCCCAGCCCCTAAATGACATCTTTATTCCCACCACACTTTCAAGATTTTGACTAGACAAATGGAATAGTTTTTATGTTGATTTTATAACTAGGAACTCTGAATTTTCATGTTTTAAGTTTGTAGGTTCCCTTGGATTTCCTAACATTCAAAAGTATATTTACAGCTTTTCAATTCTGGTTTTTGTTGTTTTGTTTTGTTTTGTTTTATTTATTTATTTGCCAGCTCAGGATGCCTTAAGGACAGGTCTGGTAAGGCCTGAGAATCTGGGGATCCAACCACAGAATCCCGAGCCTGACTGCTTTACTTAGGCAGGCACTTACACAACTGAGCTAATGGGCAAGCCCCCAATTCTTTTTTTACTTAATTTTTGAAATAGTGATAGAAAATTTCTAGTCTAGTTCATAACTCCAGTGGGAAAGCTTTCATAAATTCTACCATAAAGCATGAGACTCACTGCAGATTATGTGATAGATAACCTTTAGCAAGACGTCTCATATTTGAAGTGATTTTCTACTATGTTTATGTCACGGTATTTTCACCATTTGAAAATCTAACAGACGTTTAGCCATTTATACTTTACGTAGCTTTCTATGTTAGGATTTTCATGCGCCATCTTATTTGCTTTCACCTCTGTTTATCATTCCTATGCTCCCTTCTGTCTTATCGGCAACTCAAGCAATTTTCATTATATATCTTAACAGAACTATAATTTGTCTCTTTTATTACAGTTACTTAGTACTTGCTCTAGGGATTACAATATACACAATTTAACACACATTTTGTACTTCAAGTGAAATAAAGAAACCTCACCACAATTACATCGTTTTATCACCCCCTTTTATATTTGTCTTAAACATTAACTCAGGATATGAGTACCTCAGAGTTGCATTCGTCATAGCATCTACATAGTACTGCACAGCAAAGATGCATTCAGAAAAATTAGGTTTAATTAAATTTAAACCTAATTTTAATTAATTAAATTTAATTTAGTCTAATTAAATTTCTACATATCCTTTTACCTTTTGACATCTTATAAGACTGTCTTCCCACTCAAGTTCAGAACCTCCAGCAAAATTTGTCAACTTATGGATTTATTTTGATCTATCTTGGTCAATATTCATGGCACATTTTTCAGTTAAAGAGTTTGGCCTAATCTGGCATGATGGTGCACAACTCTCATATCAGCACTCTGAGAAGCTGAGTTAGAAGGATCACAAGTTCAAACCCACCAGGCAACTTAGCAAAACACTGTCTCCAAAATAAGAGATGAGACTATAATTCTGTCCAAAGATACTGGATTCAATTACTAGCACCAAAAATCAAAAGAAACAGACAATTTTTGCCTTTCTTTGCTTTTAGAGAATCCTCAGAAATTATATATTCAGTTTCTCTACTGTTTCCTCCACTCTCTTCTTTTGGAATTCCTAGTAAATAAATATAGGAATTCATTTTAGTCCTATCATTTCTCATAAGCATGTTTTTATATTTGCTATCTTCATGTCTCTCTAGTTTAAGCAATCTGCTACTTCGATTTCAGGAATCATTGTTTTTTTCTTAAAGATTTCTAATTTACTCCTAATTATACTTACCTGTTCATAAATATTTTATTTTCCATAATTTGGTTTTAACTTTTTGTTTTGTTATCGTGGTTGTTTTGAGAGAGGATCTTGCTATATATTTAGGCTGATCTTGAACTTACTATATATCCCAAGCTGGCCTTAAACTCATGGTGATCCTTCTGTCTCAGCCTCCCTAATGCTGGGATGACAGGCATGCCTACCACACTTGGAAATTTCTTGTTCTTTTAAAACGAAAATCTTGGAGCCAGGGAGATAACTCAGTAGAATATGCGGTTGCCTGGCAAGCTCAGGGTCCTGAGTTCAATCCCCAGTACCATTAAAAAAAAAAAAAAAAAAATCTTCATTTAACTTAATCAGTCATCCATGGCATGCTTAGTTTACAACTTTATTAAAATCAAATTTCACCTTGAGTACAATGTTCTGGTTATTGTTTTTCTTGTGTCTATAATAACATTAGATTTCATTGTATTTGCAATTTTGGAGAAATATTTTAAAATGTTTTCTCATTTTCATTCACTTGCCTTTATTTCCTACACCCAATCCTGCCACCTCCCATCCGGTATGTAATTTCATAGTTTCCTGCCCTTATACCTAATCCACAATTAGGGATGTGTGTGTACATATTCAGCTATATTTTGCTGCCATATGAGCTTGGCTGTCCATTCCAAATTTATTCTTAAGCTTCTGAAAGAATAAAGACTATGGTACTAGACTCCAAAAATATATTCAGAAAATAAATTTCTAGTACTACATTTGCATTGTAGGTTGCATATGCCTGACATAACTTACCTTAGACTTAGTGTGAGTGCTAAATTACTTTACAGAATTGAACCTGCAACTGCCTTTAGCACAGAGTGATAATCCATTAAAGAGGTTTCAAAACATTTTTCCCTACCTCTCTCACTCTCACAGAACCGAGTTCAAGCTTCCTTGCTATATCCAACTTAATCAGGAGTTGAAGAAATTTCCAAATTATTCTAACACTCTATATTATGTGGCAAATGATAGCAGAAGATGAGTATCACAAAACAGGACTGCCCATTGGTCATGCAACAATTACCACCTATATCTGTGCCTCACAGCTCCCCTTGGAGGTTCTGATATAACTCAGTTTTTCCTCCCTCAGAGATTTTCCCTACCAGAACTCATAACCACATACTGTCTCACAGCCATTAACTGAATTACAACACTTGCTTATGAGGATAATCTTGACTATTAAGTCACTTTTCTTTCCCTCAAAAACACTAAACAGAAAATTCATGCAGAAAACTCAAGGCAATTAAATACAGGATGGCATTACTTCCACTGGAGGGAATATTTTATTTCCAGAAACAGTGAAAGATAAACCTAAAGCTAAACAAAACCAAAAGAATTTCTGAGTAGGAATAATCAGTACTAAACAGCAAAGATAATTGTACCCCTTAGAAAAACTTAGCCAATCACAGGATTCTTGATGAATTCTAAAACAAAACAAAACAACAATGAAAAAAGTCTACTTTTACAAGCTGAGTAACAATATGAAAACAAACACAAGGCTGAGAAGATAGCTCAGCAGTCTAAGTGCCCGCCTGGCAAGCACAAGGACCCAGGTTCGATCTCTGGAACCACATGCTGTGCTGGTCCCAGAACCCCCAGGCACACTGTGCTGGCCACCAAAACCAAGCGTGGTGGCATACACCTATAATCCCAGCAGTGAGAAGGTTAAGACAGGAGGCTCACTACAAGTTTGAGCTGCATAGCAAGACCCTATACCAAATAAATATATAAATGATTTAAAAAATTTTAAAAACAAATCTGATGATATCCTCAGCTATCACTCCATCTACAACTTTAAACAGAATTTCACTGTTAAGATTTATTACCTTTGGCAGTTCCCATTCTGACCGAGATCCATCCGCACTGTAGTAATACTGTCTACCTTGATCGTCAACATGCTTGAGCCACTATAAAAACATAACAGGATTTTTACATTTTAAGTGAATTCAAGCTGTTACTACAAGACATTAAATACTATTCCTGTGAATTTTATTCTACTTGCTAAGAAAATTTAAGAAAAAAAATCAACCAACTTATAGATTTGCATTTTAAACATGGTAAAAATTATTATTCAATATTAATGTAAATTTTGTTTTCTCCAGTATCAGGCTAGTGAGGGAAATATCATTTAACAACATAACAAGAAACATGACACAAAGATACATAGATACACATGTGTACTAGACATAGATACATAAAGAATATAGGACTTGAGGCAATATAATACAGTAATTTAAGAAGACTAAGTATTACTAATATGAACATATGATCCTGGTTATAATACAAATGAAAACTCTCACTTTCATATGTTCTAGTGGCAAATAACTCAGTCAGGAAAGAGAAGTAAAAACCTATTCCACGTTATCCTACAGTCAATTCTCTAACACAAGCAACCAGTTAATTTCTTAAGCAATGCCAGATACAATCTGCATATAAATTTTCAATATTCATTCCCAAACCAATTATTTATAAAATACTAGATTCATGGTTTTTGTTTTAGACAAATTTGATCATAGCAAAAAAAGGAGTCTAGGCAGTGAGACAGCATATAAAAATTAGGGACTGAGAAAGCAATTCATAAAAATTTATTTTCAAAAAAATATATAGTGAATAGATTTACCACATAAATCTAAACAAATGGCACTTACTAGGTCTATCCTTACAAGGTCCATCCAAAGTGTGCTATCAACATCACAAAAATCACTATCATAATAGCTATTCAAAACCATGAATCTGTAGTTGTATACTAAGTGTTCATTGTCAACTGGAATTATTCTAGAACTACAAAGGTGAATATTTTAGTAAGTTTTTAAAATACTTCTAAAGCTTCAATACACAATTATTTGATGCTAAGATTTTACCAAGAATTACTAGGTGAGAAAAAAGGAAGTACCTTTTCATTAGTATAGTCACTGGTATATAAGGTATGCCCACGTTCATCCAACTCTTCTGACCAACCCCTTGGAGGAGAACCACACTGACTATCTGACTGGCTGTAACAAATGCTGTGGTAGTTTTCTTCTGATGAAAGAAGCTATAAATAGTCAGAAACACAACGATTTTTCTTCTTTGAATATAAATATGCAGCAACTGAAAAAATCTAAGAGATTGAATTTACTTGGCTTTAAGTGCTAAGAAAACTTGAGTATACTTGAATATTTAATTTTCAAAGCAAAAGTATTGAGTCTTCAAATAGTACATGGTAAGTGGTAATGTAAATTAATAATGGTTAGTTACTTTATCATTATT
>NW_004524717.1:5318514-5324888 GCF_000260255.1 Octodon degus
GGGGGGACATTTGTGTACATATCCATGTGTAAACAAGGGCATGAAGGAACTTAACTAAACTGTATGAGCTCCTTGGAAATTCTCAATTGCAGTGGGTATGATGCTGTTCTCTTCTAATCCCAGAATCCAGGTCTAAGGCAGGAGGATTGCCGGAAGTTCAAGATCAGCCTGAGATACATACTGAACTACATAGTGAGATGCTGTCTTCAAAAAAATAAAAATAAAAATAAAAAATTACTCATTCTATATCTTAAGTAGTGAACTGAACACCTGGAAAATAAGACACCCTGAACTAACTTTTTAAAGTATGAGAACAAGGCCAGACATGGTGGCACATCCCTGTAATCTTAGCACTTGGGAGGCTGAGGCAGAAGGATCACTGTGAGCTCAAAACTAGCCTGAGCTACAAAGTGAGCTCAAGGCCAACCTGAACTGCACAGTGAGACCCTCTCTCAAAAAAAAAAAAAAAAAAAGGACAAGGACAAGGGAGATGGGAAATAGACATTAGCTTTATTACACTATATTTTGTGTTTTAATTGGTAAAAGTTACCTCATTCACTCAACCAAATGCTTATAAAAGACTATTAAAAACTAAACTTCCAAACAAGAATAGTGTTAAGAAAATTCAGATATGATACAGAATGATCAGAAATTCAGTACAGAAACAGTACAGGTATACATGAAACTACAAACACAGGACAAGTGTGGTGATGCACGCCAGTAATACCAGAACTTTGGAAGATGAGGCAGGAGAACAGCAAGATCTTATCTTTAAAAAGTGAAAAATAAAAAATGAAAAAAATGACATTTTTTGAAGAAAAAAACTCGAAACACAAAAGAAAAGCAAATTAAAGACTGTGAAAACAATTTCTGATGCATATTAACAATCAAAAGACATAATGTGACCAAGCAGCAATCTTCTTACCACACTTCAACTTATTTATTAAACACTCTGGTGCAATGATCCTTTTCTAACACCTCTAAATAGTTTCTGCAATTAAAGTTCATTCAAGCAGATATTTTCTACAATCATACTTTGGCACAAAACACTAGAACATTTCTCAAAGCTGTAAAAAAATACACACAGCCTAACAGTAGCACACAAAAACTGACGCAGACAACTAATGCATGTTTTGCAACACCATTTTCAAAACACGGAAAACCTAATTCAAAAATCAGAAATCTATTTAAGACAACGTAAAATGTAAGGTTATGGAGGAATATAATAAAATTGTTTAGAAACTGAAAATTAATCTAATAGCAAAATTAAGGAATAGTAAAAGTCACTAAATTAGTTATTTCCTAAATATAACTTTCTAGTTGGCAAAGTACTCATCATAATTTTCCAATTCTTATACCATGAATTCTTTTCTGCCATGAAGAGTAAGCTCCTATATCTTGGTGTGTTTTACAGAACAAAAATGGACTGTAACATCTTGGTACCTGCTGCTGGAAAGGAGCTGTTTAGTGACAGTTAAATACAAATAAAAAGTATTTGGGGATGTACTCTCCAAACGTTAATTTTTCTATACTAAGTATCTTCACTCCTTCAGGGAATTGATACAGTAACTGGTGTACTCTGCAGCACATATGCCCTAGGAGAAATATGAAGCAACTATCACACATGCTCTGTACTGCAAATGAACGCCTGGATAAAGCCAACTGAAAATACTGCATTTAAAAAAAAAAACACCAGCAAGCAGGAGTTCATTGAAGAAATACTCGAGGTCAAACACTAAGTAGAAGCAAGAATTATGAGAGTTAAGTAGAATAAAATGATCAGTTTTCTCCTCGAAGGTATCTGCCCAACCCCAAACCAAACATTAGCTCTCAAGGCCATGAAGAAGTACTAGGGAGTGATACTCACAATACTAGAGTCAGAAACCTAAAAGGATACCCCACAATTTGGGGCTGGGGGGTCAGTTCCAAGAATTATACCCACGAGGCCCTTTATGCCACACTAGGGAAATCACAGATATCTACCCCAATAACTGGAACTCAAAAGGGGACTCTTAAACCATAAAACTGTCTTCATATAAATTACTACCACCCAGGTGGCTTGAAAAAATAAAGTGAAAGTAAAAATAACAATGTAAATGTTTAAGGATAGGTTTAAAAATGTTTAAGTACTGGCTTATTGCAAATATACTAATAAAACTAAATTTTTTTAATGAAAAAAAAATCCTTAAAAAGAGGTAAAGAAGGGCCGGGGAGATGGCTCAGTAGGATAAGCGCTTGACTGGCAAACACAAGGATCTGAGTTTAATCCCCGTTTCCGCAAAAAAAAAAAAAAAGAGGTAAAGAGAGCCAGGGAGATAGCTCAGTGGCATAAGCACCTGCCTGGCAAGTGCAAGGTCCTCAGTTCAATCCCCAGTACAAAAAAGAAGTAAAGAGGAAAAAAATGTTATCAGAAGTGGGTATGAGAATGAAGCACAGAAAGACATGGAGTGAATTATTAAATATTCATCTAACCAAAGTTCCACAATAAGTTGGGGCACAGACAGAAAATGCCTAAGAATATGGCAGAACTAATAAAGATAAGACTCCTCAACTTCCAAGGTACTAAACAATACCCACCTAGCAGGGATAAAAAACATTTTCACGCAGTTGCATTAGAGTGAAATTATATACAAGACTATAACGGCTATTACTAATAAAATACAAACAACTCTTAATGAAAATATAATAAGATTGACAGCTGGATTTTCAGCATCAATAATGAAAGCCAGAAAACAGAATAAAATCTTTACTGAATTAGGAAAAAACAATGAACAGTTAACTGGGAACTATAGATTTATTAAAATATTCTTCAAAAATACAAGCAAAACGAATCTCCAGGCAAAATATTCTATCATGAAGACTCATAGATTTAGAAGTATATGCTCGGGGGCCTGCCCCTTAGCTCAGTTCTTTAATTGGCTGCTTCAACAAAGCAGTCAGGCTCTGGTTGCTGTGGTTCGATCCCCACAACTCAAGCCAGCCAAACCTGCCCCTGAGGGCATTCGGAGCCAAATATATACATATACATATACATACACATACACATACACATACACATATACATATACATATACATATACATATACTTAAGACAGAAGAAAATATGAAAAAAAAATGAAGTTAATGACAACAAAGGAGGTAAAATACAAACATGTAACAGCAAAAACATATACAGTTCTCGCAGTTTTAAGGTGCAAGATGGAACTAACAGACTTTGATTAACAGCCATGTTCAAATGACACAGCACTATTAAAATTTAGGGCTACATAATCCCTCACTGAGGAGAACTGACACGTGTTGCTGGCCATTCAGCAGCTTCTCTAGCCTCTACATGCCAGTAGTATACTCCTCCTTCTGATGATCAGAAAGTCTCCAAACTCTGTCAAATGTCCTTGGAAGGTAAGAACCAGTGCTCTAGAGTAGTAACTCAAATAATAATGAATGAAATTTGCTAAAAAGATGTAAACTCACAAGGAAAAAGAGACAACAGTTCAGCAGATGAACAAAAATCTCAACTATCCATGCAGAAGAAAGGAAAATCTAAACTGGCAGAGTAAGGGGACTGAGGACAGATAAAACACGTCTGCAGAGCAAAATCTGCAAATGGCTCAGGAATTGACAGCATTAGGTATCTCTGGAACTGGGAGATGAAGGTAGGGAAATTGCAAAAACACTTTATGCCTGGCCACTAGGCATATAAACCATACCCCAGCAGGTATGGGCACTTATTCCCTCTAAAGAGGAAAAAACAGTAAGATCTTCAGCTCAGAGACAACACAACTGGAACATTCATACCAGAGAGAGGATAGACCAGGGGACCATCTACAAAATGAAGATGACACCAAATCCTGGCACACTTTACCTTCCAGAAGAGCTAAAGACTTTGATGGACATTGTGATTAATCCACCTGAGAAGGCTGAAATGTTCTGAGCAAGCACCTAGATTCCCAGTCAAGTTCAAAATGCCTTGTAACAGAGATTATTTCCAACCTAGAATCTTATACCCATACTTAAAATACATTAAATATAAAGGCAAAAAATAACAATTTCACACATGTATACACATTCTCTATTTGATCTCCCACACGCAAGGAACATAAGCTGCAGTCACTTGGAAGTAATTATTTTTATAAATTTATAGGGGATTTATTTCACTGACTTTATCAGACCCAAAAGCTACAACTCTTGTTGCATAGGTCCTGCTTTACCTTGGTCTTAACCATCCAGCAGAAAAGTATAAAAACGAAGTATAAGAAGTAAAGCCATGCTGTTATGTTGAGCTGTAGGGGACTCAGGTCAACAATTTCTGACATTGCCAGTCAAGCGGAAGACCCAATACTATTATGAACTACTGGACTCTTTTAGAATATTTTGCCAAGTTAACACACCTATAATATTCAAATAACGGAACTTACCAATAAAAGGGGATACAAATGAATGTTCATTTTGTATCTGTGTATTCAAAATGGTTAGGACAGATATATAGGTGCATTCTCTTTACGAATAAAGGGATTTGTTCTAATAGTGTTTGTAAATAGGATATCATGTCTGCATCTTGTACATCAATTAACCACTAGGAAGAATATATGCAATATGTTAATTATTGAAACTGTTCTACCAATTTGGTTTGAAACTGTCTCACTGCTATTTGTTTCTCAATAAAACTATGGAAAAAATTTATAGACATAGAAATAAAAGCTGAGACTGTGATAGACAAAACATTCATCTATTTACTGAAAATAAGAATGCTACGAAACATGTATGCTAAAGATTTCTGTATCACTTTTAAATTTTTTATCTGTGTATTGTTCTGCATTTTCCTTCATCCTCCCAAATTATAAGATTTTACCTGGACAGTTAGTTTTCAAATCTTCCTAGATCTACAATCAAATAAAGATGTCTAAACTTGCTTACTTGAATTAAGCATGAACATTTTCTTTCTTTAAGCATTAAAATAAAAACATAAGTTAACACCAAACCAAAGCTGTAAATAGCCAAGTGGAAAACAGGACAAGAAGGGCAACTATTAACTACAAAAAGCATTTAGATTCTTCTAAAAGCAGGAAGTTACCTGATTTCACCAGCTTCTACCCTCCTGGAGCTCTGACTTTGTACATGCCAGCTGCCTCATGTAAGAGCAGGATTCCCTGACAGGTGCAAAGGCTCCAGGCTATGAAACAGCAAAATGCCACTCCATTCTACCACTCCTGTCCCTCCCTCTCCCTTCCCCTACAAATATCTCAACAGTCCCAAGGCAATTCATCAGACCACAAAGTAAGTATTTTTCAAAGTACAATGTGTCAGTTCTCTACACTGCCCTGCAAGAGGCATAAGAGAAGGTAAAGCTAAAAAGGGAGAAAAGAGTGTAAACACTTGTTAGACAAAAAATATTTCAGAGTGAATTATCCAATTTAAAGAATGATTCCTTTATTAAAACAAAAGAATCATCATGATTTCCTTTACATACAAATAAAATGTGATCTTGTACAACTAAGAGATAAAATTGAGGTGCCTGATAGCCATACTAAACCAATGGAGGACAGGGTTTCTATTATTTGGATGAATCACAAAATACGTACTTTTTAGAAATGACATTGGTTTACGTATAAAGTTAGTGTCTTTTAATTCATAAAGGAAAGCACAAGCATTAGGCTTTGATCCAGTTTAGGAACCAGCAGTCATACTACAAAGTTAGCTCCTGTCCACTAGAAATTAAGTGGTAACTAGCATTCATATAATAAAACATGGAAAGAATTTTTAGTACAGTATTCTCAGAGTCAAGTGTTTCAGCATGTTGATACCAAAAAAAGATACTCAGTTATTTTATTTCTGAATAATGAAAATTGGAAAAGGTAGATTTCTTAGTAATTCATACCTCTTGATCTCCTTGACTGTGGAAATCTTTGCTTATGCTTGTATCCCGGGTCCATCGTGGTGGTTTCCAAGTTCTTTCCTGTGTTCCTCGGTTATAGTAGTAACAACGCCCTGAACTATCTTTATGAGTTTCCCATTCTCCATTAATCTGAATTGCTGGACTCCCAGGAAGTGGGGGGAGAGCAGACTGGGATATTTTCAGTTCCTGTAGGTTGGCATACACAGGAGAATCTGGCCTTCCTTGATTTGGTGGTGTAGTTGCCTGTGAAAGAAAAATTTTTGAATTTTGTACTTAAAATGATGTAACATTTACAAGTTAAAATGAAATTATACACTTATAAACATATTAATTCACTATAAAAACACAAAACAAACAAGGATGGAGTATGGCTCACTGGGCCTGGGTCCTGGATTTGATGGGCAAAGAAATGGGGGGAGAAGGAGGAAAAGAATGCCAAAGAATTTTTAAAAGGAAACAAATGTCAAAGGATTTTTAAAAA
>NW_004524717.1:5325573-5326801 GCF_000260255.1 Octodon degus
AAAAAAAAAAAAACTTCAGTAAAACATAAAAGAATACTTAAACTACGAATCTACTAGATTCTGTGCTTTTTCCATACCCATAAACAAATTAATGTCTACTACTTTCCTTACGGAACTTTAACAATGGTAAAATAATAATTAGTGGTAACTCTGCTGACTTAGCTACATGTTTAATCTTAATCTACAGTTTTTATTTTCAAATATCTCACTAGATGTCAGTAACGAGCAAAATTCTCTTCAGACACTGTATAAAGACACTGAAAATTCAATTCAGTTTTCAGAATTCTAGTTGCCAAAGGAAAATACTTCACGTTAGGTAACTATTCATATTATTTGAATTTCTGTATGCATCTTTCTTTTACAACAGAGTTTCTTAGTCTCATCACCACTGACTTTGACACAAATGATTCTTTGTTGTGAGGGCTGTCCAGTATAATATAGGATGTCACCTGCACCCTTACATTATGCAATGCACACATGCACACACATGCACACACACACACACACACACACACACACACACACACACACACCTCTGCTTTGAAAAGTCTCCAGATACCGCCAAATTATTTGTAGGGACAACAGTGCCACTGCTTTACAATATAAATCCTAAGGCTATATTCACATGTTCAACTACTCTTGTCATATATCCAGAGTTTCCTAAATGCTTGAAAATACTATATTTTAACTTTCATTCTGCTTATGTACTACACCCATTGATTGACATGTGTTGAACCATCCTTGCATCCACTTGAACATGGTGTATAATCTTTTTGTTGTGCTACTGAATTTGATTTATAATACGTTAAGCAAAGTAAGTCAGATGCAGAAAGACAAATATGACATTTTCTCTTAAGTAGAAACTAAAATAATGTCAAGGTAAAACAGTTGTTACTATGGAGTGGCAAGAGTATAAAGCAGAAGGACAGAGAGGTAAGAAGGTGGATGAACAAAAATTGGATATGATCAAGGCACAATCTAAGTACCTGAGTGTAACAACACAGTCCTTCAATATGTGTAAATAAAATTTTTAAGAAGAAAAATACAAAAAAAAATAAATTAAAAAAAAGAAAAATACATCAGGCATAGTGTCACATGCCTCTAATCTCAGTACTCGTAAGGCTTAGGGAAAAGGATTGCTGTGAGCTTGAGGCCAGCCTGGGCTGCAAAGTGAGTTCAAGGCCAGCCTGAACTACGTAGTGAGAGACTCTGTCTCAAAAATGCAGAC
>NW_004524717.1:5326916-5347173 GCF_000260255.1 Octodon degus
GTATTTTTGAAATTAAAGTACCTTAACCTCAAAAATAGCATTGGTGTGTAAAATACTTTTTTTTTTTTTTTTTTTTTTTGCTTTTTTTTTGAGACAGGGTCTTGCTGTGTAGTTCAGGCTGCCTTGAACTCACTATATAACCCAGGCTGACCTTAACCTCAGAGCAATCCCCTCCCTGAGCCTCCAGTATGCTGGGATTACAGGTACGTGCCACCACACCTGACTAAAATACATTTCAAAGATTCTACATCACAGAATAAACTTTAAAAGAGAAAAACAGTAAAATCCAAAGCACATACATGATGGTAAAATGTTTACCACTGATATTTTTGCACATGATTATACAAACACTGATTAATAATGCAAATTGCTGTTTTTCTTAAAAATAAAGTTAGTTTCAAATTTAAGACTATCACACCAAACAGCATATTTCCATGAAGAAAATTTATCCATAGAGACCAATAGCCATTTATTTCTCTTATGGACTCTTTTCACATACTGGTAAAGTAGGCATAATAATGGTTTCTGACAAAAATAAATTCTGTTAAAATAAACAATTCTGTACAATAATTCCTTTTTCAAAGCTTTATCTAGAGATTGTTTACTCAATAAATATCAAAGAAGTCTCACTTTATTTCTGAATCTTGACTAGAACTACAAGAAAACAAAACGCAAAGATGTAGCCATTTTTTTAAATGTACACAAATTCTATTCAGTCTTTCAGAAACAACTGCTTCCTAATAGCTACACAGCTCAAATTTAAGCAGTTATTTCAACTAAAAACTGAAAGGCTTCACCAGGCCATAAGGTAAGAACAAATGCAGTAAATAACTAAAAGAATGAGTACTGTAGGTGTTTCACTTGTAAATACAACTGAAAAATATGCTAAATAAAATATAACAAATCAAATCCAGCAATACATTAAATAAATCCATAAAAGTTTTTAAGAAAGACTGTATTCAGGAACTTACCTACTCCACAGATACAAAGAAAGCATTTGATAAAATATAATATAGAATCTGGATAGAACTTCTGTCAAGTAGGTGATACTTCTCTACTTTGACTTTTAAAATAAATACTTAAGCATCACAGTTAAGACATATAAGCACTTTAAGCCAAGAGTGATACTCAAAATGTCAGTATCACTTTTTCTATCTAACCCTGTACATGAAGTCCTAAACAATATACTGGGGTAAGAAAAATGAATTAAACTCATAAATATCTAGAAGAAAAAGAAAACCTGCCATTTGCTAGGATATTATGGGTGCCAAAAGGAAGAAACCTGTAAACAAGTGAACAGACTTTTGAAAAAATAAATAGGAGTTAGCCAGGTAAAACTGGAGAGGAGGAAACAGCATAGTACAGTCAGGGGAAAAAAGATCTAAGGAGACACAAGCCCCAACAAAGGCCCAGATGTTATCCAGCAGCTTTCAGGAAACTATTCAGACTTTTAAGCCAGGAAGTACATTCTCCTTTGAACTTGAGGAAGGAATACAGAGTTTAAAAGGACACAACTAGAAGTACAGATCAGTTAGGCAGCTGGATTGGTATAACAGTACAGACAGAAGATGAACAGGACAAAATGATAGGAATAGAGAAGCAAAAGCCAAGAAATAATTTGGAAGGTTAAATTAACATGCAGATTATGTATCTGCTTATGTAAAATACAGTTTGGTTTGGTTTCGTGTGTGTGTGTGTGTGCGTTTTAATATAAATTAAAGTCAGGATGAAGAGCAGGGAAACAGGAAGAGATAAGTTCCTACTAGGATATAAACCTTTTTTAAAAATCCAAGTGGAAATGCTCAGATTGTTTGATACAGATTGTAAACTAAATACAGAAAACAAGGCTAAAAATATAAAAGTTATCAGGATGGGGGGACTCATAACTTAAAAGAGCATGCAGAATGAGAAGAGGAAGAAAAGAGTAACTGAGTAACTGTTCTATGAATGAAAACATGAATGCTGGGGTGTAGCTCTGTGGTGGGGTATCAGTTTAGCATGGGCAAGACCCTGGACTTTGTGAGGGGTAAAACTAAACTCAGTGTATAGTCTAATGAGGTGACACTGGAGGAGGTGATGGGGGCTGAACACGGACAGGGTCTCCGCCCTACCCCCTTCTGTTTTAATTTTGAGACAGGGTCTTACTAAACTGCTAAGTACCACAGTAGCCTTTATTGTAATAATTCTCAATGCAATCCATATGTTTAAAAGACCAAAGAAGAAGCATCCAGTAAAGAAGAGTCACAAATAGGTCTATCAGGAAAAGGCCGTATTGGAAGCCAGGGAGAAGGAAAACTCAAAAAAAAGAGGAAAGGCAACAATATCAAATCCAAAGATTTCAATGTAAGAGGTCCAAAACAATTGATTCAACACTTAAATGATTAAAAAGTCTTCGCTACCAGCCATGAGGATATGAAATTACTTTCCTACCAGAAACAACTAAAAAGCAAATAAAATACAGTATTTTCAGGCACTGGACAACACATCAAAGGACTATGGTTCCTGAGAGTGAGTTCTATCACTTGCACAGCTGTCTGTAGACCGTTTATTTTGGTTACTCCTCTCTTATTGCTGGGACAAAATACCTGACATCCAAGATTAAGGAAGGAATGGTTTATTTAACTCACAGTTTGTGGAGGTTGCAGCCTATTCTCAGCTGGCTCCAAGGCAGACTGGCACATGGTAGAGGGCAGCAGCTCATGGCAGTGGAAAACAGCAAAACAGCAAAAACAAACAGGAGGAGTAGCAGCAACAACAGCAACCGAGAACAAGTGTATCTCTCTTACCTTGCATTTAGGCTATCTGCCCCAGGCTGGGTGCAGCACTCACACCCATAATCCCAGTAGACCATGAGTTAATCATAAACTCTGTATGTCCACCCTATGACTTACATGAGGCTCTGGGGGGACAATGAGACACAAACTGTAACAGCCATTTTCAGAAATACAATCAGTGAAATAAAACTCAGAGGCTAACCATCTTGGTGCTGAGCAGCCAGGATAGAGAACTTCAGTATTTAGGATAACACTGGAGACTGCTTGCATTGGCATGCGCATGTAAACCTAACTCTCCAGAAACTGAGGCAGGAGGCTAGCGAGAGCTACTGGAGACCCAGTCTCAAAAACAAACAAAACCACTGGGAATAATACAAAGAATAAAAATAATTATATAAATCAACGACTTTTTAAAACTGTTAAAGCAAAAAATAGATTTGTGCCAAAATCTTACACAATGAACAGCAAGTCTAAGTAAAAGTGCAAATAGAAGTGATTTACTTACAGTAAAACTTTAATATTTCTCACCCTTACTGCTAATGAATTTTTTCACAGATGTTCACTTGAAATATTACTCATCTGCTGTTAGAGGTATTTCTAATAGAAATAAAAACCGTATTTTATGAACTAATCTCAATTAAATCATCTTAAATCTTCATTTTTGAAAGTGTGAATAAAATGCATCATTTTACATAGCATGTACTTTAATATCTAAAAGAAGTATGTATGTTTGCTATTAACTACCCAAATGACTCAGAAATTCCAGAGAAATAACACTGATAGATCACCCAACAATTTTCCTGAATAATATAAGCTCTTAACATAAAAAATATCCAGTATAAAAAAAAAAAATAAAAAAATCCAGTATAAAACAGCAAATTATTTTTGCATGTGTACAGAACAATAACAACAACAATGACTGTTTAAGAAATAATGCAAAAAAGAAAAAAGAAAAAGAAATAATGCACTGTTTTTCTAGCATACCAGAAATACTTTTTTTAAAATAAACACACTAACTGCTGGTGAAAGCAGTATGTAACAACTGGCTTATTGCTGGTAATTTTACCAGAATCTTTGGAGAAAACAGTTTGGCAGTAAGTTTCAAGAGCTTCTAAAAATACTATCAGATCCTCGGCAAAGGGGAGGAAAATCCTAATTACAGAAAAATGCCTTCCTAACAAAGTTGTTTATTCTAGTATTATTTATCATAAACAACTAAAATCCAGCAATCCTTTTAATACTACGTCAATAATGAAAAGGCTAAGAATGATATCTTCAACATATAACAGCCAGGCATGGGGGTGCGTACCTGAAATCCCAGCACTCAGGAAGCTGAGGCTAGAGGACCATCACAAGTTTGAGGCCAACCTGAGCTGCAGAGTGAGTCCAAGGTCAGTTGGAACTACTGAGAGAAGCAAGAACCTATCCTGACCTCAAAAAGCAAACCAGAAAAGACAACACAACAATGGTATTAACGCCACTTAATGACTCCTTGAGGTAGTCAATGAATCACCTGTGAAATTCTTGAACCACGCAATAACAAAAACAGCTGGTACTGGCATAGAAACAGACATACAGACCAATATACAGCACAGTGAACATATAAACAAGCCCACACAACTAGAACCATTTGATTCTGACAAAAGTACCAAAAAGCACGTTAGGGAAAAGACTGCCTGTTTTAACAAACAGTGTTGGAAAAATAAATATCCACGCATGAAAGACTGAAACTAGATCTCTTACCGGTACAAAAATCAACTGAAAATGGAACAAAGACCTTAAAGACTAAAACTTTAAAATGTAGGGGGGATGGGAGAGACCACTTCACAGGCACAGGCAACTTCCTGACTAGGACTATACTAGCACAGGAAATAACAAGAATCCACAAATGGCCCCTGCATCAAGGTAAAAATCTCCTGCACAGTTAAAAAAATAAATAAATAAAAACAGAGTTAAAAGACCAGAGAATGAGAGAGAATCCTTGGTGAATGCTATTCTAACAAATGATTAAGATCCAAAATATGTAAAGAGCAGAAAATGTAATATCAAAAAGTAAAAATCCCAATCAATAAATGAGCAAATTAACTGCACAGATACTTCTTACAAGAAATACGGCCAGGTGTGCTGGCTCATGCCTATACCTGGAGCAATCAGGAGGCTGAGGCAGGAGAATTATGGCAAGTACAAGGCCAGCCTGAACAACACAGCAAGACCCTGCCTCCAAAAAAAAAAGTACAAACAGTCAATAGTATATGAAAAAATGTTTAACATTTGTAGCCATCAAAGAAACATAAATCAAAACTACAGTGAGATCCATCTAACCCTGGTCAAAAAGGCTTATCATCAAGAACACAAGAATAATAAATGCTAGCAAGGATGGGGGGAAGAACTCTTCCGCACTGCTAATGGAAATGTAAATTTGTACAACCATTATGGAAATCAGTATGAAGGCTTCTTAAAAACTAAAACTAGAAACAGCACATGATCTAGCTACCCCAATACTGAAAAGACTAAAAAGTCAGTACACTACCAGGTGTGGTGATCTACGTCTATAATCCCAGGGCTCAAGAGGTTGAGACAGGACTACTGTAAGTTCAAGGCCAGCCTGGGCTACAGTGAGTTCAAGACCACCATGAATTATATAGCAGGACTCTGTCTCAAAAACAAACAAACAAAAAAAAAGAGTATGCTACAGAGATATCTGCATACCCATATCCATGTTTACTATAACACAATAAATATACATTAAAAAACAACCAAATAAATAACTTACAACAGCCAAGCCATGGAAATAGCCTAAAAACGTGTCAACAGATGAACAGATAAAGAAATGTAGTCTATCTATAGTGAAATTATAGTCACAAAGAACAATCATTTGCAGAAAAATGAAGTGAAGATCATCATACTAAACAAAATAAGCCAGACTCCGATGCCCATTGCCTGTTTTCCCATGTGGAAATGGGGGCAGGAGGACTGAAAGCAGAAGGGAAGACGATCAGACAAGAGGGGAAATATAGGGGAGGGAGGGTTGGGAACCAAGAGGAGTGGATAGGATAAAAATGTGTTACACACATGCATCAGTGTTCATTGTAATTAGCACGCACTAATAAAAGCTAAAAATTCTAGGATCATATCTCATAATATGTATTTTTAAGTACCCTATATACTTAACACTTTTTGAACACTACTATTGGAAAAACAATGAAAAATTCTCATTTTCTTGGTGGACTCTGGGCAAACTGCTCTCCTGATCATATAAATTTTTATTGTAAGAAATGTAAATACTTCAAGGCAATTTTCAGCACTCACTACAAGTGGCCTCTTACTATATAAGTGAGTAAAAGGAATAAGTGTGTTATGGTTTGTCTCTAGGTGTCCTCCCAAAGCCTCATACAGTTATGGAACAGACTTCTAGAGTTTGTGAGTAAGTCATGATCCACTGGGATTATGGATACTCCAAGGCTGGAATTATGGGTGTGAATGCTACACTCGGTCTATGGTGGATAGCCTGAATGTAACATAAGAGAGACAGACAGACTTCCTCTCTGTTGCCATTGTTGCTGTTACTCCTCCATTTTGCTCTTGCTGTTTTGTGCCTTCTGCCACCACTGTTGCCCTCTGCCATGTGCCACTTTGCAGTGGAGCCAACTGAGTATGGACTGAAACCTCCAGTAAACTGTGAGCTAAATAAACCTTTCCTTCCTTCATTTTGAGTGTCAGGTATTTGTCCCAGCAACAAGAGAAGCATATCTGAGAGAAAGTGTTAATACAATAAACCACAAGGAGTACTTGGAAGTATATGACTCGAGAAAATTTTGTTTTTGAACATTTCTAAGAACAACCTTGTTCATGAACTGGCATCAACAAAAATAAATTTTTCATACTAGAAAACAACTTTTAAAAGGAGAACAAAAAAGCAAAATTAATTTTAGAGCTACATCTGTCATTAATTAACAACTAAATTAGGACTAGTACCTCTGCACATAACCTCATTTTATATTTAAAAAAAGACTTGGCCTGTTCCACTTCTATAGATAGACTATAATAATTTACCCATTAATCACAGAAAGGAAAAACCATGGAACCATATAGATAAGGTAACTTTAAACTTAGCTTGTAACTGAGTCCTTGCTTACTTTCTTAACACCAAAAAAATTGAGATTTGTCAATATTAAAAAAGGTAAAAACTTGAAGCATAATTTCCAAAGTGGCTACAATAAACTCTGGAGTGTGGCAGAATCCACACTACCTAAGGAGCAGTAGTGCCTACTAAAATACCTTAATAAATGCAGAATTATTTTACTCAAGAGCACACAACAATATACATTCCTACAGTTAGTAACAACATCTTTGATTTAAATTTACTGGAAAAAAATATTTCCTACAGTGTGAATCTATTTCCTCTCTGTCTCTGTCTCTATCTCTGTTTCTGACTCTGTCTTTCTCTCTCTGTCTGTGTGCATATCTCCGTATGATGGCTGAACCCACAGCATAGCACACACTAAATGAGAACTCTACCACTGAGCTATATACACAACCCCAAATTCAAATTATATTAAAAATTATATTTTAATTTATTCAGGAAAAAAATTTTGTCCATGTATTTTAGATGCTTAAACAGGACCTGCTTCATCACGTTTATTATTGTAACACTAGATAAATTAACAGCTTAATAATGGACAAAAGAAATAATCAATCAACAAAGATGCAGTTAAAACAGGACTCTAATTTAGTTTAGTTTCAAATCTAAAAATTGAGTTATCAATTTTAACTACAAAATGTACTTTTCCAGAGAATAGTTCTTCACTTAAACTTATGGGGAAAATACTACCCATTATTTAATAATTCCAAAATATAAAAACTTAAATTCTAATGTTCACATCTTAATACACATCCGCATAGAGTCTTCAAGCCCTACAGAGTATACAATACTTGTACTTTACTAACTTAATATTAACTATGAGCTCAGCAAGAGACAAAAACAGGACAGTCTCTGTCCTTAAGAAGCCAGTAGATTAGCAAGGCAGAAGAGACATGATTTTAAAAACGCACAAAAATATGCCAATATTGTAGCACTGTAGTTAGAGAGATAACTGCACAGTATTCTCTAGAAGTACAAACAAACCCAATGCTAAACATGGTAAGGCATTCGATAAGTGGCTCATACAGAGAATGGTGTATCTAATTCTTTAAAGGAAAGTAGGTGTCCACTCAGAGAAGTGATAAAAGGCACTGCACACATTCCTCATGCCTGCAATTCTTACCAGATATAATGCAAAGAAACACCCTTCAATAAGGAAGCAAACCTAAGTGAATTTAGTAGTCAACAGATAGCAGCTTCCTCAGAAATAGTGGTTTTAAATTTTCCAGTACCATATTAAAAAGATAAAGAGTCAAAATGAATCCTAATAGTACATTTAACCCAATGTAACCAAAACATCATTTCAATCTATAAACAACATAAAAATTTAGGAATTTTTAAAACTAAGTCTTCAAAATCCAGTATGTATTTTATAGTATATCTCAACTTATATGCTACATTTTATATATATAAAAACATAAATGCAATATGGGGGTTGAAAGCAGGGTCTCATATGTGCTATGCAACTGCTGCACCAATAAATAATACCCTCAGCCTTTTTTTTTTTTTTTTTCCTATATTTTAGGGAAGGATCTACAGGGTGTTCAGGGTCTCACTATCAGATCAGACTCCATAATGATTCTGTTTACAGCCTCCCAAGAACTGGGATTACAGGTACGCACCACCATGCCCAGTCTCAATTAAGAGTCTCAGCACACCCCGGGGGTGGGGCCAGCATGGCAGGCCCAGGGATCGAACCTCGGCCCCTGTGCAGGCACTGTAATCCACTGAGCGATTTGGCTGACCCTCTCAGCCTTTTTTAAAAAACTGACACATGCTCTCACTGACTTGTGTAGGCTGTCCCAAAACTTGCAATCCTCCTGCCTCAGCCTCTAAAGCAGCTGACATTGTAGGCGTGCACCATCCATATTATAAGTACCTTATTAATACTGAGTTTTATAAAATTTATAGAACATGTAGATTTACATATTAAATTATCCAATACTCTTACCAGTTTTGTAATAAAAGAACCAAATATCAGTTTTTAAATTTCATCTTAAAACTTTGCTTCCTCTATCTCATTTTAGCTGCATCCAGGTGTTCAATAACCACATCCAGTCAGCAGCTACTGGATCAGACCCACCAAGCTATGGATTTGTATGCACATACAGCTCCATCCCCATCACTCTACAAAATGAGCTGTTTTCTGTTTCTCCCATACACCAAGCCCTCTTGGTGTTAAGCACCAAGTTTTAATCACTGAACTGATAAGTTCACCCTAGAGCTCATCTCCCAAGCCCTGGTTTACACTGAGCAGTCTCACAGTCTCAAGTATTTTAAGAAATGAAAAGGCAAAGGAGATAGCAGTTAGAAACTTAAAATTTATGAAGAAATCTTGCTATTAATTTTACAAACACTCATCTGGATATGTCTGCCATGGTGGGTCAGTAAAGCCAACACAGTGCTCCAAGGGGACACTGTGCTGAGACAGCAGACTTGGCCACTAGCTTATGCTGACAAGGCCCAGACGGTGATCTGGCCCCCTGCCACTCAGTCCTACAAACCCAGGGCCCTGAATGAAAATACTATCATCAGCGTTCAGAGAGTGACCAAAGAATGCTGTCCTGAAATTTCCAGAGATTAAAAAGTTAACAGTAGAATTACAAAAGAAAAAATGCATCTGTGATTACTTGTTGAAACCATACACTACCTGCTAACTGAAGCTGAAGTTTCTGGCAGCACCAAAAAATGCACTGAAATTCCTAAAAGAACGAATACACAAGATGAATATGCACTGAAACGGCCTTTATCTTCTATTTTCTGAAAACTGAGAACCCTTTTACTGATCCCCCAGCACCACATGCCGCCCATCCTCAGGGCAGGCTGAACTAGCCACAAAAAGAAAAAAAAAAAAAAAAATTACCAAAGGAAAAAAATTTATAAATTGTCACTTCAAACACAACTTCTAAATGATTATGACTTTCTAAAGTACCACATGTATTACATTACAACCTCATATGGTGGCCTGAGTGACCTGTGTTAATTCAACACTAAGTATGTAGTTAGTTATAAACTTTAAGTATGATTTTAACTATTTTGAAAACCTTACCTACCACAAAGATAATTTTTCTACCACTTTAGTGGAAATTTTGGAGCAAAGCAAGAAATACTTAAGTCATGAATTTCTTTAAAAAAAATTCAAAATAGATACATATAATATAAACTTATAAAGATATGTATTCACATATATATTGTATCTGCATGAAAGGAACAGACCATATCTTGCATATGTAACTTCTTTTAAAATAGGGTCCCAGTATGTATTTCAGGCTGGCCTTGAACGCACTATATAGACCAGGCCTGCCTTGAACTCATGGCAATCCTTCTGCCTCAGTCTTCTGAGTCCTGGGATTACAGGCATGAGCCACCATACCTAGTTTGAAGCTTATTTCTGAATGACAGAATTATGGCTGGTTTTTTATTTGCTTGCTTTCTTTGATCTGTGTTTTTGTTTATTTTACAAGAAGCATATTTATTTTGACATGAAATTTTAAAAAAGAAAAATGAAACATTTGTGAAAGGGGCCATTCATTTTCTATCCATTTAACAACTCTGGAAGGCTCGTTAGGAAATTCTATAGCTAAGTTATAAAGGCACAGAACACATGCTAAAATCCATAAAGCTCAACATTCAAAACTTTGAAGTTTACCTGAAAAATCTAGAGTAAAAAAGGAAGAAATGGTTGTTCGAGGGCATAGATATTTTGGCTTCATTCTAGTAATTTAGAAATGTAGTCTGTGAGCTTAGAATCATAATCTCCACAACAAACTTTGGTCCCCATTAGTAAGTTCTCCAAACTGGTCAGGGTAGTGAAAGGCAAGGTGGGTAACGAGGGGCAGGACTGTCCCATAATGGCAGTAAGGAAAAGCCTCGCACCTCCTTGGGAGTGTAGTTCATCCTGAAGTTATGTAACTTGGGGGTTGCCTGGTTATCATTCCCATTCTCTTTTTAAAATTGTGTTCAAATATACATAAAAGCTACCTTATCAATCATTTTTAAGTGTACAGATCAGCTGTTACACAACCTTTCCCATCATCCATCTCCAGAAAAGTACCATAACTCCTATCTGCCCTTCTCCCAGTCCCAGCTACTCTACATCAACTACTCTTGCTGCTTTATATAAACAAAGCCATATGATGTGTCCTTTTGCAGCTGGCTTGCTTCACCTACCACAACGTCCTTAAGACTCATAATGTAGCACATTAAATGGTATTCTATTATATACACATCCCACTTGTTTATCTGTTCATGCATGGATGGACACTTGGATTGCTTCTCCCTTTCTGACTACTGTAAATAATGCCACTGTGAACATGGGTGAAAATATCTATTTAATCCCCTATTTCAAATTCTTTTGGATATGGACACTGATCCTTCTCTTTCTGAAAACTCCTCAATGGGCCAAGGATATAGTAGTGGCACAGCACCTGCCTGGCAAGCACAACGTCCTGAGTTAGAGGTCCTACTACCAAAAAGAAAAAGAAAAGGAAAATTCCTCAAATAAAGCTTCCCTTTAACTCTGAAGGGAACATTAAAAAACTAACATTAATACTTCACATGTTTTCTACTTCCCAACATTTTATTCTTGCACTTTAGACCCTTAATCTGAAAGACAGAAGGAGCAGACAGATAGCTAATTTAAAAGCAATTAGTCCCCCTATTCATATATTCCCAACCCTGGAGAAATAGAAAAATATTCTATCCATATCAAAGTGCAGGAAACAAGGCATATTTTATAAATATATTTCAGCTCTACAAAGAGTCAGTGCTAGTCACCACCGCACTTTGCCTTTATTTTCCTTATGTGCTCTTTCAAGCTCTTCTTCATTAAAATGAGTTCTTAGTTTCATTTCATTTTGGGCAGATCCTAAAATACAAAAGACATGCTCTCTACAAATCAAATTAACTTCATGCCCTCACCTCAGGTCTCACTACCCCAGTCCAATGGTTACACAAGAGTTTTGTCAACTTTCTCTGGTTCCAAACCTGTTACTTGAATGCTTGTTCTTTTTCATTGAGTATCTATAAACTTCCACAGGAGAAACCAGGCAGATAAATGAGAAGCTGTGGCACAGATTTTAATTCAGTTTAGAATTACCAACTTCTTGCCCAGCACTTCCTGTGGGATACTGTTGCTCTTTAGAAGTACACTGAAAGTGGCAGAGAGATCTAGCTTCTTCTGAAGAAAGTAAGTGCTTCACACAGGAAGGAATTCCCTTTACCACAATTTTCAGTCTTCATCTTCTACTTTACTCTGTTGCTAACATAGAAATTAAACACACAGCAATAATCATATAGTAGGATCAAGTAACTGAGAGTAACCCTACCATACCATTTTTCTAATTATATGTAATTACTACCAAAACATTGATGTTTATCAATTTTCATTTAAGTCTTTAAATCTGAACCTAAAAAGTTTAACAACAAAACCTGCATTAAAATAAAAACAGACCCTTCACTAAAATGAAAAAAAGAACAAGAACAAGCTGAAGATGTAACTCAATATGAAAATCCTGGGTCCAATCCCCAGTACTACCCAAAAAAAGAAAAATTTAACTTAACTTAATTCAACTGATTCTTCCCTACATACTTTTCCCACCTTCAAATATTGTATCATCCTGTCCACTGTCTCCTTCTAGTAATTACCTATTTCCCACCAAGTCATATAGTATGGCCACACTTGGTTCTAGCTTAAGAAAACACAAAAGTCAATACAGCCTAGATACCAGGCTGGGACCAGCCAACCAGTTTTTAAATCAGATAAATCTATAAGTGAAGTCACAGACTACATCACCCTACCTACTGTGATACATAGCCCGTACAGCTCAGTGACACAGCTATAGTGACACATAAGATTTCTGGCCATCCTTATTATCAACCTTTAATAACCCCCGGACAATGGAATCGGTTACCTAGATTAACAAAACTCTTCTTAGAGCGATAAGTGAAAGCAATAGAAACAATATACTATTCCACCCAGGTATTAAGTATCAATTTCTAAGTATGCTTCAGTTAACAGGCTCTCTAGCAGGGCACAATTGTACATGCCTATAATCTCAGCACTCGGTAGACTAAGGCAGGACGATAGAGCCATGAGTTCAAAACCAGCCTGGGCTACATAGTGAGTTCAAGCCTAGCCTGAACTATATAACAAAACCCTGTCTCAAAAACAACAACAAAAATTAAACAAGAGTTTGGTTCTTTGCTCTGCGTCATATCCCTAGAGTCAGACAGTACAAGGTACCCAGCTGGGGATGTTCAAAAAATATTTAACAATGTGTACAAGAATGAATTATTCAAGTCTGAACTTAAAGATTTTATTTTGTTTTTTCATGTTAGTTTCTTCCTTTACAAATAAAATAGTGATGAAAATATTTAACAAATATGTACAATAAAAAAGGGTATAGTCCTCTTAAATTCTTTAGTTCATACCAGGCTTTCAAAATTTTGTTTCACCTGTTGGGTTCAAGCTTTTCTGAAATATAAGGAAGACGCTATAAATTCTATTTTCAAACACCCCCTTGTTAGGGCTTCAGAAAAATAATTACACAGACAATATAACCTCACATCACACAAAATAACCAAATCCTCAATAATTAAGTTCTACCTTTATATAATTGTATTTCTGCAACTTTTACATTCATATAACCACCTGCTAAATAAATAACTCTTAAAGTAAATGTTTAAAAAGGTTTTCACTTTCTATTCTTAATGAAGACATTAAAAAATAACCATCTGAATGAATGAAATAAAAATAAGTATCCATACATAACAACAGAAACAATTTATATGTGATATGAGTATAAAGTGTATAGTATATGAATGTTTATACAGCATACAAACGAGGCATTAATTTTGGAACTTCTATTAATTTATTTGATCCCCATCAAGACTATGGACATTTTTCCCATTTCACAGATGGTACAATAGTTCCAGAAAAGTTTATTTAACCTCTTTAATTATGCCTCTTTGTGAGGAAGCTGCTGAACCAAGGTTCAAAACCAGAGATATCTGACTCTAAAGTCCAAGCTATTCCTCACTACCTTTGTTGTCGCTAATAAACAGAAGTGTTAATAATCGTATCTTTGAGCTGTGTTTAAAAAATGCTTTTGTGGACTGGGCAAGCTTGTAATCCCAGCACTTGGAAGGCTGGGCAAGAATACTGCCACAAAATTGAGGCCAGCCTGGGATACATAGTGAGTTCAAAGCCAGCCTGTAATACACAGTGAGATCCTTTCTCAAAAAAAAAAAAAAAAAAGCCTCTGTTAGTACAGGGTAAAATGTTTCCATATACTATATAAAAACTAGTACACACACTCTTCCTACAGGCTACAAACAGAAAGCACTAACAAGCATTAAGGTGCCACATCATTTCACTTCATTTTACTTTGCTTATCTTTTAATAAGGTTAGAAAAGACTTCTAATTTTTCTTAATAAAACATGCCTCCATAGTACAGTTAATCAACATATATTTCAAACAACTGAATAATGGTCTATTTTCCGTGACCACAGCAACCATTCAGGCCAATTTAAATGTCAAACATTCTCTCTATTGTCCTGGAGGATTCATATCCATGACTACCAAAAATACAAGTTCAAAATCTATTTTTCTTTTTTTTTTTTTTTTGGTACCAGGGATCAAACTCAGGACATTGCACTTGCCAGGCAAGCACTTATGCCACTGAGATAGCTGCCTAGCCCCCAAAATCTATTTTCTAACTTTACCTAGTTTCCAACTTTCCAATTCATTTTGCTATGCAAAACAAAAATAGGTTGATTAAGACTACAAAAGTAACTGCTAAGAACAGATAACTTAGCAAGGTGTGATGGCACATGCCTGTCATTTCAGCACTTAGGGAGACTGAATGCCAGACAATCAGACATTCAAGCCAGGCCTAGGCAAATTACTTAGTGGGAACCTTTCCCAAAATAATTAACTAAATAAATAAACAAACAGTTGGGTATGTAGCACAATGTAAGGCCCCAGGTTCAAACTATGGTAAGAAGAGGTAGGGGACAAGATGAGGGAGAGGAAGAAGAGAAACGGCCAAGTTTAGTGGCACATGCCTGTAATCCCAGCACTCAGGAAGCTGAGGCAGGAGCATCACCACAAATTCAAGACCAGCCTGAGCTACACAGTGCGCTCAAGACCCACTTAAACTACAAAATGATGTCCTATTAAGGGGAGCAGAGGGGAATGGAGCGGAGGGAAGGGGAGGGGAGGGGAGACTTGACTCAATACATAGAGATATCCAATTTAAGTGCCTGTATCAGGCATCAGCCAGCAGAAGCCAAATAATTCTCAGGATTAATTTTCATTGATTCTTTGGCACTTTAAAGTATGAAAAAAACAATCACTGGGAAATTATAAAATCAACTACCAAGACACACCTGCCAATTTCTTTTTTTTTTTTTTTTTTAAATAAGCTTCAAACACATTTCTGGGGCCAGGGATATAGCTCCACGACATAAGCACCTGCCTGGCAAGTGCACGGTCTTGAGTTTGATCCCCAGTAAAAAAAAATAAAAAAATAAACCATTTCTGATTATAGCACTTGACCTCTCTCTGCTCCAATACAGTAAGGGATAGGACCCCAGTCTCATCAATATCATCTCAATTATAGTTTCTCAAAGAAAGGGGAAGGCAGACAAGTTGTACAGCATACAGAGCATGTTGCTACATGATAGGCTCAGGTGCTTCAGATTTTAATTAACACTGTTTTATGTGAAGAGGCTACTAGCTAGAAAGATAAAGGCTGGAAGAGAGTTCTAGGCTCTGATGAGAAAGCCAAGAATGAGATGTCAAATTCAGAGATTAGAGTGGCCAAATTAGAATTAATTCTGCATCTGAAGGCACTTTATATGTCAAAAATAATTAATCCTTCAAGAGCTCATAAGACTTTTTCCTATCAGATGAAAGATTACAGTAGTCAAGACAGTACCTAGCCAAAATTGCTGACTAGATTTTTTTCGGCATTTCCTTTTTAAGAGTAAGGCAAAAACGACCCCTTTCAGTGTTTTTTTCTTCAAAACTACCATCAAGAATGCCCTTGAAGACACTTGGAAGTAACAAATATAATACTCTATGAGGAGAACTAATGGTAAAAACAATGAAGACTACAGGCAGGCACAGTGGCACACATCTGTAATCCCAGTACTTTCAGAGGCTGAAGCAGGATTGCAAGTTCAAGCCCAGCCTGGGCAACTTAACAAATTAGTGAAATTGTCTCAAAGTAAGTAAAAGAAGGGGTAGGGATGTAGCTCAGGGCAAAAGCCTGATACTCAGGGGAAAAAAAAAAGACTACAAAAATCTAATTCTTCAAAGAAAGGTTCAATAATCGTTCATATATACTATGCTTTTGCTAATAACTGAGACTGGACTCAACATCAGTCTATGAACTCTTTGGGGGCAGAAACAACAACAGTTTGCATGTTACATAACACAATACCAAAACTCCAACCACAAAAATATTTCTAACTCTAATTTTGCTATGGAAAACAAAAGCAAGATGAGTTACATTGCAAAAGTGTGTTCTACTATGAAACAGACTAGTAAGGACAGATACTCAATATCCCTGTTTTGTTATTGGAAATACAATTAGGCAAAAATTCTGTTCCCCAAGAAAACTGATTTGAGGTTTCACTAAATTACAATACACTCCCTTCTGCCAGGCATGGCAGTGCACCCTGTAATCCCAGAACTCTGGATGCTGAGGCAAGAACAAAGCCAGCCCAAGCTAGATAGCAAGTTCCAGGCTAGCCTGAACTATACAGTGAGACTCTGAGAAGAAGGAAGAAAGGGAAGGGAAAGAAATAGTTATTTCCCGCTACAATAGAAACTGTAACACACCTGAAAAATTGAAGAAGACACAGAAACCAGAAAGATATCTCTGCCTTTATGGGTTGAGACAATTGATATTGTTACAATGTGCACACTACTGAAAGTAATTTACAGATTCAATGTAATCCCTAAGAAAATACCAAAGGTGTTCTTCACAGAACTAGGGAACAAGAATCCTAAACTTCATATGGAATTACAAAACACCCCAAATAGCTAAAACTATCTTAAGCAGAAGAAAAGTAAAAATAAAGCAGGAGGCTCTATATTATCTGTTTTCAAAATATACTATGAAACTGTCACTAAAGTGCCATATAATGGTATAAAAAAACTGACAGACCAGTGGAACAACACAGAGAGCTTTGACAAAAATGGGAAAAGGTCAGTCTCTTCAATAAACAGTGCTGGGAAAACTAGACATTCATGTGCAGAAGAATAATACTAGACCCCTACCTATCAGTTACAAATATCAATATAATCCCTATGAAAATCCCAAAGATGTTCTTCAAAGAGTATCAACTCAAAATGGATTAAAGGCTTAAGTATAAGACCTAAAACTGTGAAATTAGTAGAAGAAAGCAAGGGGAAACTAAAGTGGAATGAGCAAGGATTGTTCTGGATGAGATCTGAAAAGCAAAAAAAAAAAAAAAATGAAGCAAAAATAGTAAATGACTGGGGCGTGGCCCTAGCTCAGTCCTTTAAGTGGCTGCTTCCACAAAGCTGTCAGCCTCAGGTTGCTGGAGTTCGAACCTCACAACTCTCCCGCTGGCCAAAAGTGCCCTGAAGGCATTCGAGGAACAAAAAAAAAAAAAAAAAACATTATTCCAATAGTAAATGACATTACATCAAACTAAAAATTGCTTTGCACAGCAAAGGAAATAATGGAGCAGACCTACAGAATGTAAGAAGTATTTACAAACTATAGCACACAAGAATATTTAGATTAAAAATTTTTAGAATATTAAACAATGAAAATGCAAAAACAGAGGCATCTTACATCAAGGAATTCAAACTCAGCTCTGTCACTAATTAATGTATTTTTCAACTGCATATTATGTTGAAGGAAGAACCAACATAGTAAACAAAGTTTTTTCTTAACTTTCTGTTTTCCAACTTCTGTGCAAAAAACACTAGTCTGACCGAAAACTACAGGAAATCTTTTCTTCCTCTTTCCATTCTTACCAGAGACACAAGCCTCTCACTTCTTGTCATTCTATTTTTATATACTCAGGGTTTGCATGTCTTCCAGTAGTACATCTTCACACTGCACTGTCCATATGGGAATGTGACTTTCTACATTACTAGTTTTTATATAATTACAAGTAATTCCTAGGCAAAAAAAAGCTTGAATGTTACTACAGTTCATGATATTACACATATGTGCACATTAAAAAAATAATTTCTATTTATGGTAGAAACACCACTAAACCACTCAATATATTAACTGACACAGATTTTTTAAAAAGAATTCACCCGGGAGAAGTAGCTCATCATGCTTGGGCCCTAGGTTCAATTCCCAATCCTCATGAGAAAAATATAAACCAACTGCCTCTGCAACAGTTAAAGAGTTATAAGGGGGCACACTGCTCTCCCACACGTGGTGGCCCACTCTCACCTTGTATTGAGTACTTTTCCTACTTGTACTTGACTCACTCTGTAGAGCTAATTTCTTTTTCAATCTCTAATAAAACTGTTACCATCAAAACAAAGAAGAGGGGAAGAGGAGGAGGAAGAAGAAAGGAGTTGATGGTCAAATTTTAAAGTATTTCAGTAAATTTTAAAATATTTAATCAAAAAATTTTATTATCATCAACCATTAAACCACTAATATTTACTCCAAACCTACTCCAGGACCCAATCAAATGTCATTTTTCATCTAAATATAGACTCTTTTCACAAAGCAGCATGTTTTTTGGTCCTAGAGCTGCTTTCCTTTTTTTGTCTGTTTTTGTTTTCTATTTTACCCTGCTTTCTTCAGTGGCTCTGGAGCTCCATCTCCAATCCCACCTCCCTTCGATCTTGAGCATTACTTAGGACCCCAAAGAGCTTTTTATCTATACAGGTTATATTACTGACATTCAGAGTTAAAATTAAGAAACATTAATATTAATTTATAAGCCCATTACATGTTAAAATAAAAATATTTTTATTTTAAAAATAGTAATATCTTCCAAAAAGTAGAAAAAAAAAGGTACTGTTAAGATTTTTATAAATCTTATCATCTACATTTTCACACCTGCTTCACTATTCAAATTGTTGCAAATATTTAAGAGTTGAAATAAAGGAATAATGAAAAATGTATTTTAATAGCCTTTTCATATAATTATGAACAATCTTTGATGCTCAAGTCACAGTTTCTTAAAAATTAATTGCAATGTAGAACCTAAAATCATAACAATATTTATTCTTTGACACATTAAAATCTAAGTACTAGCAATTTTTTTGAAAATTCACTCACTGAGTCATTCTTGTTGAATATTTCATTATTCAGTAATAGGGCTGGGGAGATAGCTCAGTAGCATAAGCACCTACCTGGCAAGCATAAGGTCCTGAGTTCAATTCCCAGTACCACCAAAAAAGAAAAAGAAAAACTATGATCATTATTCAATAATAAAAAAGAAAATTAAAGCACCATTGCTTTCATCAGAAAAGTTGTAAACTCTGCTGGGTATAATGGTCCATACCTATAGTCTCAGCATTTAGGAGGTTGAGACAGGAGGAACACTGTGAGTTTGAGGCCATCTAGGTTACATAGTGAATTCAAGGCCAGCCGAGACTACATAGCAAGACCTTGTTTCAAAAAACTTAAAAGAAGTAAAAAAAGAAAAAAAGATTTGTGTTAATATTGTTTGGACAATTAAACACTAATACTTTGTACCCAGAGTAACTAAAGACAACAATATGCAACTATTATAATATCATATTATCTAGTTTTGAAATGTTTTTTCTCTCTAAAAAAACTGAAAAAAAAGTTGTGAGTTCACACGAATAGGGGCTTGCTGGTTAGCTCAGTTGTTTGAGCACCTGCATGGGCAAACCCAGTCTGGCACGGGGGACCACTGTTCATCTCCAGCTCCACATGCCTTACCAGACCCACCCTTAAGGAAGCCTGAGCCAGCCAAAAAAAATCCTTCACACTAATACAAGTTTTCAAAATTCTGTGTTTCACACAAAGACTTCAATCCTATCATTTGTAACAAAATTTAATTATTTTAACTGAAGAACTTACTTTATGATACTCTACACAATGACACAAAAACTCCACCAAACTACTCCCAGAATAACCAAGTCAGTAGTGTAGCAGGATACAAAGTTAGCACTTAGACATCAATAGGATAGATATATGCCAATAATAAACTCACTGAGAGAAAACTTAAGGAAACCATACCTTCCACAATAGCATCAAGAAAAGAAAAAGAAAAAAAAAAAAACCTATATACTAAAAACTATAGCACTGTGAAAAAAGGAGATCAAATAAGATATGAGAAAATGCAGATATCCCT
>NW_004524717.1:5348773-5354407 GCF_000260255.1 Octodon degus
ATGGAAATGAGTATGGAGATCACTCAAAAAGATAAAACTAGAGGTTCCTTATGACCTAGCTGTTCCCCTTCTAGGTATCATCCTAAGAACTAAAAGCATCATACCACAGATATATGCACACCCATGTTTATAGTAGCACACTTTCTAACAGTTAACTCTTGGAACCAGCCCATATGTCCATCAACAGAGGAATGGATAAAGAAAATGTGGTATTCATATACAATGGAGTGGACCATTGATATGGCTCTGCAGCACAGTGCCTGTTTAACAAACACAAGGTCCTGAGTTTGACTGCTAGTACCCAAAAAACCCTTACATATAACAGAGTACTAATCATAAAGAAGTACAAACCTGAGTCATCTGTAGGAAAATGGATGTGCCATACTCTTAAGTGAGATATAGTAAATCAGACACACATTTAAATATTATACTGTTTCTCTTGTGTGAGACACCCAAGAAGCAAAATGTATATTGGAAAGTAAAAAGAACATGTCCAAAGGCGAAGGGAAAAAAGGAAGGGGAAGAAAAGGGAAAAGAGAATAGAAAGGAAAAAGTGAAGAAAAACATCCTCTGTAAATGGAAACGGAAAAAATATTGAAGACAGAGGAGGGGAACAGAGAAGAAAAGACAAATCAAGATATATTATAGTCAAGCTGGATGTAGCAGCACACATCTCAGCACCTGGGAGGCTGAGCAAGGAAAATCACCAACAGTTTGAGGCCAGCCTGGGCTACAAAGATCCTGTCTCAAAAAGCAACAAAAAAGATATATTATGTACAGATGCAAATTCCCTATGATGAATGTGATCAATATGTATAGCAGATATATACTAATAAACAAAGTTATTTTTTAAACTTACTTTTTTAGAAAATGCTCAATACCCTAGCATGAAAAATCTATTGATTCAGAATCAGAAATTAACGAATTTTAAAATTAATTTAGAAATCCAATAAATAGAACAATCAGGTCTTCAGTTATTCTTCCAAATCTGGTATTTTATGAAATAAGTGACAAGTGAATGGTCCAATTTACAATTAAATAAGACTGTCAAAATCACAATTGCATTTAAGTATATTTTAAAAAGTAAAACTGCTCCCTTGATTTGCTAATCTGAGAACATTAAACTTCCTTCAACCTAAAACACACACACACAGTGTTCCTTCGCCCCTTTCAGAGCGGCATGCTGTGGTCCCAGGCATGCATACCTGTTTAGTCCTGACAAAGCAGCCTCCACAAGGCTAGGTGTTGAGCTAGGTGTAAACAGCCTCTGTCTCACTCTCTTCAGTGACTTCAACCAATTCCATCTGATGCCTGATTCATTAAAGGCCAAACTGACCCCTTTTTTTTTCATCTATTTCCCAACCACTTTCAAATTACTGAATTCTTGGCTGGGCATGATGGTGTATGCCTGTAATCCCAGCACTCCAGAGTTGAATTCCCCTCTAGGTTCATAAGCTCGCCACTTCCTAATTGTAAAGTTCTGCATTCATAAGTACCACTGTAGTGTTTCCTATTGTCCATAATACAGTTTTACCTTGGCTGAATTTGTTTAAACAAAAGTCCAATCAACCAACCAACCAATTAATAAATAAATAAATGAATTTTGCTGTTGTAAAACAATTAACCATATTTTACAAAGAAAGCTTCAAAAGTTACATATCTGAGGGCTGGCCAGATAGCTCAGCGGACTAAAGCGCCTGCCTCAGCAGAGCACAGTGGCTGGGGCGGTCCATCCCAGGTGTGCTAAGCCAGCCTCACCCCTGTGGCATGCTGAGACACCGGTTGAGACTGGGCGTGGTGGCACGGATCTGTAATCCCAGCACTTGGGAGGCTGAAAACAAGAGAATAACTACAAGTCCAATATACACAGTAAGACCCTATTGTAAATTCATTAAAAAAAGGTTACATATCTGCTGTACATAACACCAATTTCTCTGATTTAGAAGCCTGTCCTTATACTTCAATGTATTACAAGTCCCCCAAAATTGGACCTTAAATGTATGAATAGTAGGCTTCAAAATAACTCATGATAAAAATTATTTAGTCATTCTGAATTTAACCCATCTGTCTAACATTTACTGAAGCAATTGCTCAAGATACTCTATGCATACAGATGAGATTTTTCTCAACAAAAATGCAAAACTGTTTCCACATCTGTTGTTTCTGTTGATATGTCACCTAGATTGGCAAATTCTTCCCTAAGAAGAAAACACAGAACATTTTTAATGTACACATTTTTTAATGACACTATTTAAAATTACACCATCCTTTCAAGCATATTTTCTATTGCCACTCTAATATAATTACACTACAATTAGATATGCATGTGTTTGTGTGTAAGTTTCTGTTACTCCAAATCCACTGCCACTATGACATTTGGTCTTTAAATATATTATCATCTTAAATCAGATTTAAATCTACAAATATTCCAGTGTATCAGAATATTAAAAAAAATGTAAAATTGACCTTACACAGTATTGAAAGACTCTGAGACAAAAAGAGCATATTCAATCCAAATCACAAAGGACAGCTACAGACAAATAACTGCGCTACAGAAGTATGTATTTTTTTTGTCTAGCTATCACCTCCCTTTCTTGAGTACTAGCACTACTACCAATCTCCTTCCTTTGGTTATCTACTCTCCCACAAACTGATGTGGTTCTCAAGGGACCACCAATTATATACTTTGCACCTTTCACATCATCTTTGCTAAGGGGCTGACACAATATATGGTTCTGACAAATCTGCATGCTCAACCTATCTACCAGAACAACAAATGAAAGATAAACACAAAGGACTGGCAAGATAGCTCAGCTGACTAAGCACCTGCTTAGGCAAACATGAGCAGCTTAACAAGACTATGTCTCAAAATAAGAGATGGGAATGGAAGGTCCTGGTTTTAATCTTCAGTACCTCAAAAATGAAAAGGGAGGGAAAAAGTTACAGTATCTCATAACTTTTCCCTGCATAACAGTATTCTTCAGAGAAACAAATTCAACAGGGTGCATGCACGCACGCATATGCATACACACACACACACACATACACATTCTCTCTCTCTCTCTCTCTCTCTCTCTCTCTCTCTCTCTCTCTCTCTCTCTCTCCAGAGAGAGACTGAGGAAGGAAGGAAGGAAGGAGAATACAAAATGGGAATACAGACACACAGAGAGAAAGGAAGGGGGAACAATGAAGTAGACAGAGGATTTATTGGGAGATTGGTTTATATTTAATTTTAGGAAACTGGTTCACATGACTGTGGAAACTTAACAAAGCTTATTAAGGCTCTATTAAAGCTTTCAACTAACTGGATAAGATCCAGCCACGCTATGGAAGGTAATGTGCTTTACTCAAAATTCACTGATTTACATGTTAATGTCCTCCAAAAAACACCTAAAGTAATACTGGACCAAAATCTACACACTATTGCCCAGCCAAGCTGACATAAAAAATTAACTATCAGAAGCTCATGCCTTGCCAACAGTAGACATATCTCATTAAGGTTTTTAAAAAACAAAGAAAAAAGAATAGTGCTTTTACTATGTAATGGGTGATTTACTACATTATACAGTGTCAAAATTTTGGTGGAGGTAAGAAAGAATCTTTGGGATTAAGGATTTTATAATCTAAACAGAAAAAACATGCAGAAACACATTCAGAGAACATTATTTTACTCTTCATATCTAAACTCCTGGATCTTCAAACTTCCTGTGATAAACCAGAATACATTTGAGAATTTTATTTCTTGCCAGAATTCTCCTTGGCCATTATGGAAGTTGATATCAATGGCAGACCTGGTACAGAAAAGATACAATGTGGAAAGTCATATGGCCTTGAATACAGGAAAAAGAAATACTCCAGACAACTACTATACTATCTGCCTACCTCTTCCTTATTCTACAAACAGCATCCCTACTCCTTCTTCTAAGTAACTTTCAAAATCTAACTATGCAGTCTGAATGAGGTCCAATCACAGCATGTGTCCCAACTCAATCCAAGGAAGATTCCTTCTCCAAGAGTTTTTTAATTAGAACAAGAGAAGTAAAACAGATACTGCAGCACAAAAACTAAGAGTATGACCCTAGCAGCTGCCAGCAATTTGCTGAAAGCCATTTGGCAGAATAATACAATCATGGACATAGAACCAGACAGAGATGAGATATCAAACAGATTAAAAAGAATCCTGGCAGTGCGCAGGCCCTACTTCAAATCAGTCTGAATGCCTAAATGAATAAACTTACCCTGTAGTTTGGTTTCAGGAGCCAGAAAATTCTTTTGCCTAAGCTACTTACAGTGAGGTTTCTAGCACTTATATCTAAGAGTTCTGACTAATGCATTAGGATTAATCCAAATACACCTAGAAACCAGTATGTAAAAGATCAGCAGGCTTTTGAAAAGAGAGAGACGGGATGGGGAGATAACTTGGCAGTCTAAGCACCTGCCTGGCAAGTGCAAAGACCCAGGTACAATCTCTGGTACCGCATGCCTTGCCAGCCATCGAAACTGGGTGTGACAACTCAATGCCAGTAATCCTAGTGCTGGGGAGGCTGAGACAGAAGGATCACAAGGAGTCCAAGCTGCATGGCAAGACCTTGTGCCAAATAAATAAATAAAAGTTTTAAAAAGAGAGAGAGAGGGCGGGCCAGATAGCTCAGCAGGACTAAAGTGCCTGCTTAGGCAGACATAGGGACCAGGGATTTGATCCCTGGAGTGCCTTGCTGGCCCCACCCCTGGGGTGGGGGGCTGAGACAGGGCATGTTGGCACACACCTATAATCCGAGCTCTTGGGAGGCTGAAAACAAGAGAATCACTATGAGTCCCATCTGTGTAGTGAGACCCTATAAACCCTGTAGTAAAAATACAAAGAGAGAGAGAGAGAGAGAGAGAGAGAGAGAGAGAGAGAGAGAGAGAGAGAGAGAGAGACAGAGACCAACTTGTTTTTAAAAGGGTGAGAAAAAAATCAAAGTAGGAATCTGTTTTTTTGAGACAGCCTTACTAGATAAAGGAGCCTTGAACTCTGAACACAGGCTAAGCTTGCCTTAAACTTACAACCTTGCTTCAGCCTCCTATGAGCTGGGACTATAGGAATGTGCCACTATACCCTGAAAAGTAAGGATTTTTTTATTTTTTTTATTTTTTTACCTGATTTGAAAAAAGAGGTAAAAGGTGGGTGAATGTAAGAGGACTTCTGAGTGGACTGCCAGCCAGTGCAATTATGTGCATCTAAATACACAAGCATACTCTTCAAATAGTCTACACACTTTTCCTCTAAAACCTCTTAAGGGTCACAGCCAAGTAATCATTAAGAACAAGTCCAAAAGGAGGCTCACTGTTTCAAAAGAAAGCTAGTTAAAATAAACTAGGTACTTTCTAATATCAGCAGTTTCTAAGAAAAGATCCTCAGTCACTGTAATTATGTGTTCTTTTCTTGTGGAGTAAGAGACATGCCCAAGGAAATAAGACTTCATTCTAAAGGATCTCAATTACTTTACTGTCAGGTTTGGTACCAATATATTTCAAGCTGGTCAACCTCTCATCCCAAATTTTCTTCTATTTTACCCAGTCACTTATACCCAAATTTTCTTACAGTTTTTTTTTTTTACTCCATAACTACTTTGCCCTAATTTCTCTAACACC
>NW_004524717.1:5354507-5356360 GCF_000260255.1 Octodon degus
AATGTATGTAGTGTGTTAATTATTGAAACTATCCTAGCGATTTGATTTGAAACTGTCTCACTGCTATTTGTTTATCAATAAAATTATGAAAAAAAATTTAAAAATTAAAAAATAAAAAAGCTGCTAAGTTGACAATTCACTGAAATGAGAAAGTTTCTACCCTGCAAAAGACTAAGGATGAAGATACAGGCTAAACAAGGGGATAAAATATTTGCAAACCATCAATCTGGTATGTAGATTATACAAAGAATGTCTAAAATTTCAAGAACAGCCAGCCCCGCCCCCTGATGGGCTGAGCTGGCCACACACACACACACACACACACACACACACAAATAAATAAATAAAATTTCAAGGAAAAAATAAATAATTTAACTAGAAAATGTACAAAAGATACGAAGATACACTTCCATGAAAAAGATACTTCTATGGCATTTGAGCACATGAAAAAATGTTTGGGGCTGGCAGTATAGCTCAGTGGTAGCTCATATGCTTAGCATATGCAAGGCCCTGGTTCAATCTCAAGGACCCCTCCAAAATTAAACATAAATAGCCATAGGGAAATGTAAATTAAGATCACAAGAAAGTATCATTACACACCTATCAGTAGGGCTAATTTTTTTTTTTAAAGTAACACCACCAAACACTAGTGAGCATATTAGCAACACTGGATCACTCTCAGATATTGCCAGTGGAATGTAAATCAGTACAAGCATGCTACAAAACAGTTCAGCAGGTTCCTAAAAACTATGCATCTGCTTTACAACCAGCAACTATATTCATGGCCACTTATCCCACAGAAATAAAGAGCTATCACAAAAAATAAAAATCACAAGGGAGGAAAAAAAAAACCTGAAAAAAAAAAATGTTTACAACAGCTTTGACTGGAATTGCCAAAAACTCTTAGATGTTCTTCAATAAGTAAACAAGTGTTATATACATATACAAGAATACTACTCAACAACAAAAAAAGGAACTGCTGATAGGTACAGCAACCAGGGTCAATCCTCAAAGAACTATAGTGAATGAAAAAGAACACATCCAAAAGCTAAGTGACTCCTGTGCCTATTAAGGCAGATTGTCAACTTGATTGGTAAACTGCTCAAGGGATTAATGAAGTACTCTCCTGGATGTATCTGGGTGGGTCATGGTGGCACAACCTTGGGGACCATACTCTTAGGGTACCCAGCCTCTTCCTCTCCTGGTCCCCATCAACTAAACAGCTTTGCTGCACCATACCTTTCTGTCCTAATGTCTACCTTGGAGCCAGCCAACTAAAAGCTGAATCTTCAGAAACTTGAGCCAAATAAACCTCCCCTCCTTAAGTTGTGTGGGTGATAGGTATTTTGTCCAGCTAATACAATTTCATTTCTTGAAATGTGAAAAGCATAGAAAAGAAAAACAAATCAGTAGTAGCCAAAGTTAAGAAAACATAAAGTAAAAGGGTAGCAGGTGTGGACACAAAAGAGCAACATATATTGTGGTATAATAGCTAAAATCTTATAAATGTTCCATACTGTATGTCCATCCACAGATGAATGGCTAAGGAAAAACATGGTATTTACACACCATCGCGTACTACTTTGCCATAAAGAAGGATAAACTTGAATCAGTTGTAGGAAAATGGATGCATCTTAAGACAATATTAAGTGAAATAAGTCAAACACATAAGCTTAAATATCACATTGTTTCTCTAATCAGAGAAACCTAGAGTAAAAATATAGAGTAAAATAATAAATAAATATCAGGAAGTAGGGAAATAAGATCATTCTCAAAAATGAAGGGGATCAAGAGATAGAGGGAGAAACCGGGGAGATAGCTCAGGGGTCTAAGCGCCCACCTGGCAAGCTCAA
>NW_004524717.1:5356460-5360282 GCF_000260255.1 Octodon degus
TTGTACAGCAATTAACCACTAAGAAGAATATATACAGTGTATTATTTGTTGAAACTGTACTTCGATTTGATTTCAAACTGTCTCATTGCTATCTGTTTATCAATAAAACTTTGGAAAAAATAAAATAAAATACATTGTTGAGAAAAATTAAAAAAAAAAAAAAGAACTCAGGAGACCAATGTAAGATTGCCGTGAGTTCAAGGTCAGCCTGGGCTACATAGGGAGATCTTGTCTCAAAAAACAAAGGTGAAAAAAGAAAAAAAAAAAAAAACACACACACCAGGATGAGGCAAAGTTAAAGTCATACTGATGAAAGCTCCTATGAGCTGGGACTCACATACTGAAACAAAAGGAAAAGGAAAAAGAAACTCAATCATCTACACTCCCTGTCCCACCATACTCAAAGCAAGCAGAAAAAACACAATGAACTAAAACATTGAAATCAATAATAGAAAAATAGAGAAAATCCATTAAGCAAATAAGATGGTTATCTGAAAAAATCAATATAATTGAAAAAGAAACTCAAACAAAATTGACAAAAAAATGAGAATACATTACCAACATGCAAGCACAACATAAATACTGTAACTATTAAAATAATATAGGAATGCTACCAGTAATTCTACATAAACATGAAACCTAGAGTGTAGATGACTGAGTTTCTTTTTTGTTTTCCTTTTGTTTCAATATGTGAGCATTTAGAGCTTTCCTCAGTATGACTTTAACTTTGCCTCATCCTGGTTTTTTCACCTTTGTTTTTTGAGACATTAATTAGATTAATGTACCAATACCTTAAAAACACACACTAAGATGAAATAGATTACTGGAACAACTCAGAAGCTATTAAAGCAAATTTATGACTTTAAAAACTCTCAAAAAGAAATTTTCACCAGGTGTGGTGGCACATGCCTGTAATTCCAGCCCTTGGAAGGCTGAGGCAGGAGGGTTACTGAAAGTTCAAAGTCAGCCTGGGCTAGTCAGTTCAAAATCAGCCTCAAATACATTGAGAGATCATGTCAAAGAAGGGGAGGGGAAAAGGAGAGGGGAGAAAGAAAAGAAAAGGGAAAAGAAGAGAGGGAGAGAGGGAAGAGGGAAGAAGAGAGCGAAGGAAGGAGGGAGGGAGGGAAGGATAAGATTAATTTTCATGGCCAGGATTAACTCTCTAACACAACACACAAGAGGAAGGCATGCTTCGCCATTCATATTTAGTGAGGCTAAAATCCTGCTGGTATCCTATATAACTAATAAGAAGTACAATAAAGAAAGTAAATGAACATCTCTGTAGAAGAATAACCATGACCAAAGACGCACACTCCAGGAAGTCTAGTAAGGGTTCAAAAGTCAATCAATATGAATCACCATATTAACAGAGTAGGAGAAAAAAAAAATTTTGTACCAGTCAGAGCAGAAAAAAAGTATCTCACAAAATTAATTATCCATTTATGATTTAAGAGGGGGGAAAAAAACCCCAGAAAAACAAGCACAGACAGGTAGATTACATCTATAATCCTAGGACTCAGAAAGCTGAAGCAAGAAGATCACCATTAATTGAAAGACAGCTTGAACTACAAAGCAAGATCTTGTCTTACAAAAAAAAAAAGCAGAGGAAAACTTTAATTTTAAGAAGGCTATCTATACAAAAACCTATACCTACAGATACTCAATAGTGAAAATAACCAAACCAAGTCCTATTACACATGTGCTGAAAATTGTAGCCAGTGCAATAAGCAAAGAAAGGAAAATTCATACAGAACAAAAGGAAGAAATAAAAATGTTCTTATCTGCAAGGGACCTGTCTGCATAGAATATCACAAAAAAATGGAAACACTTTCGGAAATCAGTGAATCAGGCAAGGTAACAAAATACAAGACAAACGTAAAAATCCACCACGGAACTTCCAATTTTAGCTCTGACATGCAGAAAGCTTTAAGTCATCACTCTCACTCTAACATCAAGATAAAAGCTAAAATGAACATCTGTGATTTCCAGAGCACCAGGGTCTCAAGCAAATCACTCTTGCTAAATCTGGAGAATCCTAAAAGAAATCTATTTACCTGGAGCAGAAACTATTGGAGCAGGCCAGTGAGATAGCTCAGCGGACTAAGCACCCACTTAGGCAAGCACAGGGACCGAGGTTCAATCCTGTGCCATGCTGGCCCTGCCCCTGGGCACAAAGAGCCAGCCACTAAGACAGGGTATGGTGGCGCACATTTGTAATCCCAGCACTGGGGAGGCTGAAAACAGAAGGATCACTAAGAGTCCAAGCTACACAGTGAGATCCTGTACCAAATACACTTTAAAAAAAAAAAAACCCTACTGGAGCAATAAGCTGGACTATCACTAATTCTGATGAATTGCTAGAGACTGAATAAGGACTTTAAGAACCACTGGCAGCTGTGGTCTTAATAGGGACCCTATGCTTTCATCAGCTTAGCTTCCAAAAGCACCATCAGGTTATGTCCAGAAAGGCCTAAGAAAAAGTTGGACGGGTGCACCTCTGCAATCCCAGCACTTGAGAGACTAAGGCAGGAAAGGAGGATCACCGTGAGCTCAAGAACAGCCTGGGTTACATAGGAAGGCTATGTTTCAAAAAAAGAAAAAGAAGGGGACCTGCACATTAGCTCAGGTGTTTAAGTGCCTGCTGAAACAAAGCAGTCAGGCTCAGGATACTGTGGTTTGATCCCCTCATCCTTAAACCAAACCAGACCTGTCCTGAAGGCATCCTGAGTGCCCCCCGCCCGAAAAAAAAAAAAAAGAAAGAAAAGAAAAGAAAACAAACCAGATCTTAAAAAGCCTAGAGCAAGCATGGTGGTCCATGCCTGTAATCCCAGCACTCAGGAGACTAACAAAACCAACAAAAGAGGATCACAAGTCAAAGGCTAGTCTGGGCAACTTAGCAAGACCTTGTCTTAGCATAAAATGTAAAAAAGGGGTACAGATATAGAATGCTGATAGAGTAATTAGTGCCTCATTTGCTTTAGGCCCTGGGTTCAATACCAAGTAAGCCCAACCCCTGCAAAAATAAATAAATAAATAAATAAATAAATAAATAATCCAAGAAAGGCACTCTTGTGGCTCTTACACAGGGAATAGTAGCAAAGTGAAATAAACTCAAATAAGTCTCCATACAAGGCCTACTCCCTCTTCTGTGGGGTAAAAGACCTCATCAAAGCCTTATCATCCCTAGAGAAATGGTATTTCCCAGATTCTGTCCCAGCCTAACTATCTCATCTAAGGAAAGGAAGAGCTCAGAGAAACCCAAGGAATTCACAGCCAGATGACACGGACACATAATCAGGGGTTACAAACACTATCCCTCTTCCAGTTTAGGGCACACCCACAGGGCTTCAGAATATCAACATTGAATTATAGAAGGGAAAGCTCTGCAAGGGTCAGATACACAGGAAGGAGCTCCAAGAAAAGCCCCAAAACAAGATATTTAAGGAGGTCTCTGGTTTCAGTAACTATAGCAAACACTAACCACAGTCCAATTTCTAACTACATTAAAGGAATCTTCGAATTAGAGGTCTATCAAACACAATTACTATTGCTTGTTATATGTTCAACTTAAAAACTACAAGTAGAGATGCCAAACGGCAAGAAAATACAGTGAAAAAACAAGCACCACACTCAAATTTGGATATCAAGTAGATGTTGAAATAATCAGACAAGCAATTTAAAATAACTACTAATTATCTATTAACTCTATAAAGGAAAAAAAACAGACAACATACAAAACAAATTAGTGGGCCGGGGAGATAGCTCTGTGGAATAAGTGCTTGCCTGGCAAGCACAAGGTCCTGAGTTCAATCCCTGGTACTG
>NW_004524717.1:5360382-5362185 GCF_000260255.1 Octodon degus
AAAAAAAAAAACTGGAGTTGAAATCTGCCAAAAAGGACTGTAAATGATATTGAACCAAAACTACTGAGAAGTTTGCTAATCTAAAAAATGGCAAGGAATGTAGAAATGTATCATTAAAGGACTGCATGCAGCAACTGTTCTATAACTTGAATAAAAATGACAAGCACTGACTGTATACTATTAAATGCACAGTGTTAGATGTCTTACTGCATCACGCTAACTACAATCAAGGGGATAATGGGCCTATTGTTTCTTACCCACTACCACTCATTAATGAATTATTCTAAAAATGTTACTGTGTGCCTAAGGCATATGTCATATATGGTAGAAAATTAATGTAACGACCTCAGTCAGAACAATTATAGACTACATTAGAAGCTTTGCATTTACTTTTGACAAAGATGGTAGCTTCACACAACATTATAATCTAATAAACTTTATTTTAAAAAATAAAATTGTTCAGTTATTAATCTTAACTGATTTTTTAATTACCAGTACATTTATCAATAGTAAAACCATGACCTTCTATTAACAAAAAATGTGGGTGCCACGGTTGAGCCAGAAATCACTCTAAACTACTACAGAGTGAGTAGGATATGAGAACATGCAGAAAAGCAAATATAGATGACTCTTTCCAAAAGATGCCAATAAACAGCCAAGGCATGAAATGACATTCTGAAAGCAGGCATATCTGAAGAACTTTACTAAGATGTGAAAAATATGAGCAAATCTAAATGCTGATGAAAAACCTAACCCAACGAGTCTAAAGCCGTATGAGCAAAATACTATAATCTTTAGCAAAAAGCTCATGAAAAGATGCAAAGAGCAAATATGAAGAGACAGCCCTGTGATAGGACAGGCAATTCTTAGTGTGCCTGGAGAGAGTTGACTGTGGACACAGGTGTACTTATACATTTGATGGTGTAATAGAAATGACAACAGTAATAATGGCAGCTATATTTTATTGAATACTTACTGTGAGAAGACTGAAATATACAATCAATAGAGAATGACTGTGCAACTTTCAAGATCAAACAATAAAAGAATGTAACTTCTACTTTTTCTCCTTCACTGCTCCCTCTGGGGAAAACTAGTCATGACACTCCAGCAGCTATGAAAAGGTCTAGTTAGCACCACTTAAGGGAACCATCTTTAGAAGCAGCTCCTCCAGTCTAGTCAAGCCTCTCTCAGAGTGCTACCCTCAAGAGACCCCACACCCTCGAAACAACCTGCTAAGGTGTCGATTTACTGACCCACAGAATCTGAGAGATAATAAATGTTTACTGTTTCAAGCCACTAAATTTGGGGGTAGCACTAGGCATGCTAGTACATGTCTGCCATCCAGTACCTGGGAAGCTGAGGTAAAAGGACTGCAAGTTTAGGCCCAACCTGGGAAATTTAAGACAACCGTCAAAATTAAAAAGCTCTCAGAATGTAGCTAGCTCAGTGTGAAGGCCCTGGGTTCAATCTCCAGTAACTCAGAAAAAAATAGCAATAGATACCTAACCCACTTAACTATGTACCTTGGCAACTTTGCGATCCCTATTTTAACATGAACTCAGCTGTAACACAAAAAGGTTAAGTAATTTTTCCCAGGCTGACACACAGCTCAGAGGCACAGCACTTTCCAGGTAATTGTGAGGCAAGAGATTCAATCTCCAGCACTGCAAAGAAAAAGCTTATGTATATGCTTTTAAGATGACTTTACTTCCCTTGAGAAATAAAAGACTTAATGAGGGACCAGGAGATGGCTCAGTAGAATAAGCACTTGCCTGGCAAGTGAAAGGGTCTGAGTTCAATCCC
>NW_004524717.1:5362285-5365060 GCF_000260255.1 Octodon degus
ATAGTGAGATCAAGGCCGGCCTGGACTACACAGTGAGACCCTGGCTCAAAAAAACAAGAAAACACAACAAAACAAAAATCTCAAAACACTGAAGTCAAACCACATGGCCCCAACCCACACACACACAAAATCAGCAAACAGGACTGCAGTAGACCATGTGATGCCCCTACCTGACACAAGCAAATAGGTTGTGCAGGGCCAAGTAGAGCACCTCCCAACCCCAGGAGAGTGAGCGAGTCACCACCAAACCATGCAGCACCCCCTTGACACAAGCAGCAGAACACTCCTGACTGCGCAGCACCCTCACCCCTCACCCCTGACACAGAGGGACCACTGTCCATCAACTCCAAGCCAGCTCTACATGTGGTTCTGCCTGGCACATGGCAGTAGAGGCAAGAACTAAGCAATCAAGCTGATCCTGGATGAGGACAATGCCCAGGGAGAGAAGGGAATGACCAGACACCACAACTTCGGTACTGAGTCCTATTGTTTACTTAAACCCTCACCCCATGGCCCCAACCCAGCAGAGACCTGAGGGCAAGTCACATTTTCCATTTATCATGGGGTGAAAGGACACACCTTGACTGACCTGGTAACCAGTCTGGGTGAACCAACAGAGGGCCCCAGTGCAGAAGGTCACCTCAAAGACCTATACACCCTAAAGGAAGCAGAGAACATAACTGCCTGGATCCCAAGACAGCAGATCTTGGAAATAAACCACTCATTCAAAAACACAGCAGTGGACTGGGGAGATAGCTCAGAGGCATTAAGTGCTTGCCTTGCAAGGTCAAGAGTTCAATCCCCGGTGCGCCACTCACACACACACCCCACAAGTTTGCTTTGACTCAATCTTTTATTAACTCTAACTTGAATTATTTTTGTCTTTCCTTTATTGAGTTTTCTGGGAGTTTTTTTACCCCTCCCCTTTATTTTCTTTCCTATTTTAGTTTCCTCTTTTGTTTTCCTCTTCTAGCCTTTTTCCTCTTTTTATTTCCTGTATTTTGCTGTCATTGTTCTTTTCCTTCTTCATTCCTCCCTGCAAGAGCTCTGCATACTACTGTCCCCACCAGGACCCGACCCCCTCCCCATCACACTTCTCTCCTCATTCTCATATCCCATTGAATAACTGTTCAAATGTGACTTGGTCACCCTCTAGTTTCCCCTCTACCTTTACTAGTACACCTATTAAACTCCATGAATCTCTAGACAGTTATTGAGCATTACACTACTACTGCAGAAAACTGTTCTATTATTAGTACAGATGAAGTTGTTCCATTTACTAGATATTCATTATAGGTCAACTATCAGTAAATATTTAGTTTGTCTTAGTGTATATACTATAATTATACTTCTCTTTTTTATAGTTAGGAGTGGTACATTATTGGTTCTTAGGGTTTGTGAATACTTAGTTTATATTTGATATAACTGATAATGACTTTATTACCATAGCTGATGTGACAAAGCTGTTGCAATTACTAGTGTTCTCTGTATGCCAATACATCTTGATAGCCTTGGGCTCATTAACAATACTGTGTCCCATTCCTGGAGAACTGGGTATTGGGCCAAATACACTGCAACCTCCCATCCCACATAAACAGAGGTGATTGGATCTTGGGACAGAGGCAAAGGCCAGTAGTTAGCTACCCCCAGGCACAAAAACAGATGTGAAGGTCAATGGAACAGAATACAGGACACAGAAATAACTCCAAGAACATTCAACTATTTGATATATGACAAAGGGGCCAAAAATGTATCCTAGTGGAAGGATAGATTCCTTAATGAATAGTGTTGTTTAGAAAAGCTGCTATCTACATGCAGAAGACTGGATCTAGACTCATAACTTAGACCCCTCAGAAATAAAAGATCCAATAAAAAATGGAAAAGTGAAATGAACAGACGTTTCATAGAAGTACAAATGGCCAATAAATAAATGTAAAAGTTCTCAACATCACTACCCATTAGTGAAATGCAAATTAAAACAACACCGACATTTCATCTTATCCCAGAAAGAATGACCATCATCAGGAAATTAACTAATAAATTCTGTCAAGGCTGCGGGGAATGAAGGAATCCTTCTAAATTCTTGGTGGGAATATAAACCAGTACAACTACTATGGAAATCAGTATGGCGATTCCTCAAAAACTAAAACGAGAAATTCCATTTCATTCAGTTATTCCCCTTCTAGGTATCTTCTCAAAAGAGTTAAAGATACTATATTTTACAGTGATAACATGCATACCAATGTTCATAATGCACAAGTCATAATCATTAAATTTTGAAAGCAACCTGCATGTCCATCAACAGATGAACAGAAAAAAAGACGCGGTATTTAGACACCATGAAGTACTACTCTGCCATAAAGATGGATAAATGAGTCATTTATAGGAAAATGGATACACCCTGAGACCATAATATTAACTAAAATAAATCAGGCACACAAGCTTATTTTATCAAATGTTTCTATCATAATGAGAAATGTTAACTACAAAAAGAATAAAATAAAAGGTAATAGGAAGTGGGGGATAGAACTTCTCAAATGGTAAGAGGAATCAAGAGATGAAGGACGGCAGGGAAAGGGAATGAAAAGATGTCTTATGAGTTGGGGATATAGCTCAGCAGCACAGCACCCACCTGGCAAGCATGAGTTGCTGAGATCCATTCCCAGTATCAAAAATCAGATGTATTATATAAATGCACCAACTCCACCCAAAATGTCAACATTATATACTGTAATATGAACTACAACAATTTTTTTCTTAAAGAAGTAATACTAA
>NW_004524717.1:5365160-5367915 GCF_000260255.1 Octodon degus
AAAAAAAAAAAAAAAAGCAGTGACATCTTTCCTCTGATATCCATTATTAAGTAGTGAAAAGAAGCCAAAATGAGTACTATTAGAGAAGAATAAAACTTTTTTCTGTTAAAAGAAATATCAGGGGCTGGGGAGATACAGCTCAGCATTCTAAGCATCTGCCTGGCCAGCTCAAGGACCCAGGTTTGATCCTCAGTACCACATGCCATGTTGGCCATGGGTGTGGTAGTGTCCGCCTGTCCCAGAGCTAGAGAGGCTGAGACAGGAAAACCACTTATAGTACAAGCCGTGTAGCAAGACCCTGTACCAAGTAAATAAGTAAACAAATAAATAATTTTAAAAAGGTAATAGCTGGGTGCAATAGCTCATGCCTGTAATCCCAGTACTTGGGAGGATGAGGCAGAAGGATTACTGAGCTTGAGGCCAGCCTGGGCTACAAAGTTGGGCTCAAAGCCAGCCTAAACTGCATAGCAAGACCCTGTCTCAACAAGAAAAAAAAAAAAAAAAAAAGTAAAAGTTATCACTAGACAATTTAAATTCTTTGCATTTTTTGTTCCGGTTTTTTTTTTTTAGTGGGGGGTTACTGGGAATCAACTCAAGACCTCACCCTTATGAGTAGACCCTTGTGCCACTGAGCTACATCGCTGGCTTTCTTTCTGTTTTATGTGTAATCAATATAGAGGGCCGGAGAGATGGCTAAATGCTTGCCTGGCAAGCGCAGGGGCCTGAGTTCAATCCCCAGTTCCAAAAAGAAAAAAAAAAAAAAATTAACTTCCACATTTAAAGTAGTTCTATCCCTATAAAAGCACTAGGATTATAAAAACCCTTTATGAAATTGCCAAATTATTTCACATATCTTCTAGCTCTTTAAAGCATGACAGAATCCATGTACTCTGAAAATATAAAGCAAGAGTTTAACTCTCACAAGGAACTTAGACGAAAACATGTAATTAACTGCTATTAAGGTAGTAGAAATTTTTCATCATTCTATTTTTAATCTTACCCTTATCTGTTCAGTGGAGCTGCTGCTGAGCTCATCTCCAGATTCAGAATCCTGATGTATTCTCTCTAAGCTTTCTCCTGCTGAATCACAAGACTGCTCCTGTGAGAAGCTAGTTTTCTCTATGTCCAAGAACTCCTGACCAGGAAAGTGACCAAATAAGCGCGTCCTATTCTGGCTGGAAACTTTAGGAGAATGTGAGTCACTGTTAAACTTTCCATTATTATGGGTTAGGTCCAGGCTTAGGTTGAGAGTTTGACCTGGATTATAGCTGGGTCCAAAATTCTGATTGGCATCACGAATAAGACCTGTTCCTTGAACAGATGATGAGGGCTTTCCAAAACTTGAAAGTTCAGGCAATTTGTTCACATTTTCTGTTGATCTCTGAAGGTGCAGACTCTGGATTGTTTTCATAGAATTATTTGGCAGTCCAACTGCCTGCTTAAGCGGTGGCATTAGAGCTTTGCGGGTGACTTCCTTAACATACTGGGCTGGCACATAAAATGCTTTAGAATTCTCATCTGGTTTGACTTGCCACCAGTCATCGTTGGTCTTTTTCACCAAGATATACCGTTCCCCTTGTTTTATCACAACCTTTCTGTCCTTTGCTTCATATTCATAATCATACTCCACTTCAATATACACTTGTCCTGGAACAATCTTCCCACTTCTGTCCGCCATCTTTATTCAGAAATATTCACCTCTCAGAAAGAATGGCATGCCACATTATGGCTTTATGGCTTGACGCATTAATACAGCTAGTTTATTGAAATGGAGAAAAAGAATAAAGAAAGTTAATGCACTTTGAATTTGGTATTTATTCCCAAACAATCATTACATATTACAGACCATTTAATATTGCTCCCAGAGAACATTACCTTCAAATCTCAAGCCTAGAAAGTTAAGTTGTATCTAATATCACATATATTACCCTCTACTAAAAACATTCCCATCCTATCTACATTTTTCTATATTTATGATCCAAACTAAAACTAATGACTGGAGTAGTAAACTTATTATCTAGCCAATATCCTAATCAAAAATAGATGGGGGCTGGGAGTGGTGGCACACATCTATAATCCTAGCACTTGGTAAGCTGACACAGGAGGATCATTCCAAGTTTGAGACCAGCCTGGGCTACAAAGTGAGCTCAAGGTCAGGGTGAACTGTATAGTGAGACCTTGTCTCAAAAAGGAGGTGGGGGAAGGGAAGGGGAAAAGGGGAGGGCTAGAGGAAGAGGAAGAAGAGAAAAAGGAAGGAGGAGGAAGAAGAGGAGGAGGAGGAGGAGAAACAGGAGGAAGGAGAAATAAAAGGGATCAAGATGCCATATGTGTACACAGTATCAGAAACACACATTAATAAAAAAGAGCTGGTGAAATAAAAAATAAGAATTGAGACAAACTCTCTAATTTTTACAACCACCTTCACTTTCTCAGAAAGGCTCAATTATAATCACTAATACACAGTAGCCACTAACCAAAAGCCAGGCTAGTTTCACTAGGTGTATCACTTAAGATATCTTCTGAAATTAAAGGTGAACTTCATTGATCTTGTGTTAATATTTTATTCTATTTTTTCAAAAGATTAAAAATATCAGTGAATAACCTAAATTACCCAATTAAACTAATTAACGTAATTTTTTTAAATAACAGCACTGTTATTACCAGGCAAAACACACAAGATTTTTTAAAATTCACTGAATTTTTCTGTTACCTCTACTTTTTTAGACTGAATCTCACAAATGCCAACATATAACCA
>NW_004524717.1:5368015-5372476 GCF_000260255.1 Octodon degus
TAAGATAATATACAGGAGAGAAAATATTTGCAAATCATATATTCAATAAGGAGCCTATCTAAACTATTTTATAAAGAATTCTTACAACTCAATAAACATACAATTTTAAAATGGATCAAAGATTAAGCAGACATTTCCCCAAGAAAGGTATCCAAACAGCCACTCAACATACAGAATACTATTCAACATTATTAATCATGAGAGAATAAGCCACAATGAGATACTACTTCATACTCTCTAAGATAACTATAGTCAAAGAGTCAAATAAGGATTGACAGTGTAGGAACATAAAATGGTGCAGCCACACTGGAAAACAGTCTAACAGTTCCTCAAACAGTTAAGGCTAAATTTACTCTATGACCTGGTAATTCCTAAAAGAAATAAAAACCCATGTCCACATGTAAATAAAAGTTTATGGCAGTATTATTCACATTAACCAAAAGTGAATACAAAAGCAAAAATCCACATTTTTAACCACCAAAATGTTTAAAAAAAAAAAAAAAGTGACACTACGTGGATAAAAATTGTATCATTCTACCATAAAAGGGGATGAAGTACTGCAACTAGTGGATAAAAATAACTTTTAAAATTCAGGATTTTTTTTCTTTTAGAGAGGTAGTCTCTCCAACTTCCTTGTGCTAACAATGTGAACTGCCAGCCCCTATTCTCAATTCAGAGGGCCTGAAAACTAACCTGTCTACTCAAAGGATACGCAGACACTGACCACAGGAATTCACCTCCCTCCCAGTTTCCACAATGGAAGGAAGGAACTGAGAATAGCTGGGAGATAAAAGAGCTAGAACTTTCCTTGTCTATAGTCTCACTGTCTTCCTCCCTTTTCCTCCTTTCTATAAAAGCTCTAGCACACCTGCACAAGATGAAACAGAGATTTGAGGCAACACCCAGAAGATCCCTGTATCTCCTCTGAAGCTAGCTGTGAATGCAACCCTTCCCCCCACCACCACCAAAAGGCAGTATGGAGCTGAGAAGCTGTTAATGGTACTGATACTGTAACATGAATGATCCTGACATTAAACTAGCAAAATAAGCCAGTAACAAAAGAACACGTATCGCAATTCCACAGAAACGAGCAGTCCAGCATATGAAAGTCTATCCAGAGAGTAGATTAATGATTGCTCAGAAATCATCTACCCTGGGGAGGGTAGATGGACAGTGGTATGACAGTGAAAAGGTAGAGAAAAGAACAAAGTTCTCATGAAAAAAATCAAGAACAGTCTAAATTAATGAGGACCTAGTCTTTGGTCCCACGCAGGGTCCAGGTATCTGATGTTGCACTTACTAATGTCTCATGGATGTTGCTGCCTGCTGCAGCTATCCCTCTGATGCCTTCAAATGCTTTTCAGTGGTTCCTTGTTGCATGTTTGCTTTTGTATCCACCCCTATGAATGTTCTGGAAAATATCTTCTTCATACACTGAGATCACTCTGCAAACCAATAATCATGGAAGAGGGTGCAGGCCCAACCCTGTGACACCAGCTGGAGTCATGAAATAGTAAGGCAGGGTCCATCCTATCCTGTAGTAGAACCTGAGGGTTTCCAAGGATATGGCTTTTTAGGAGCTGGGGCAGCAATACAACCCTGAAATCCTGGGAACCTCCAGTGAACCTCCAGTGAGGACGTGAACACTATGTGGCTTTCCCCACCTCTATCCTCTGGTCCTACCTTTGCAGGAATAAGGAGAGGGGGAAGGGAGGTGAAGAGACTGAAGGGAGGGAACAGAGCCAAGCAAAGCAAAGCAAAATAATAGGATAGGTCTAAATGTAAAACTAAAGACTATAAAACTGAAATAAAAATCTAGGTGACCTTGGATTTTGGCAATGAGTTCTTAACTATAACAATAAAAACATGACTCACAATAGAAATAATTGTTAAGTTTGAGACTATTAAAATTAGAAACTTTCTTACAAAAGACATCAAGGAAAAAAGACAGATTTAGAAAAAATATAAAACATACTTGATAAAAGATTCTTATCAAAATACACAAGGAACTCTTCAAACTCAACAATATGAAAACCCAATTAAAAATTGAGCAGAAGATCTAAATAGACACTTATTCAAAGAAGAAAAAATGATGGCAAATAAGCACATCACATGAAGACACTTCCAACATCATTTGTCACAAGGAAACACAAAACAACAATATACTATGTACCTATTTGAATAGTTAAAATTTAGAAAAAAAATGGCAATATCAAATACTGATAAAGATGTGGAACAACAGATACTCTTATTCATCGCTAATGGGAATGTGAAATAGTCAAGTCACTTTAGACACACGGCAGTTCTCTGAAAAGTTATGTCTCATACTATTCAGGAATTGTGTTCTCCGGTGTTTACCAGCTGATTTTAAATTACATGCACACAAAAGCCCACAGATGTATATTTATAGCACTCTAATAACTCATAAAATCAGTGCAGGTCTGAAAATTAAAAACAGAACAGTATGTAAGTATTATATCTACTGGGTGAAGTTGCTCCCTGTAGTAATGCAATTCTGACTGTACTATATATGTTCTATATACACATACCTGAGGCTCAAGAAAAGCATTCTCTCCTTCACTTCTTCCAGCTTTTTGTGGCTGGTGGCATTTCTTTACAGGTCATCACTCTGGTTCAAGCCCAGAAGCTTCAAGTATCTCTCTGGCTCATCTATATGTTCCCTTCTAAATCTGCCTTCTGTCCCTCCCTTATATGACATTTGTGATCCTTAATCAGACCTGCAAAGATCTTTTCATTTACAGGTTCCAGGGATTAGAATCTGACATATTTGGTAGATTTTGTGCTTTGTGTCCAGATGTCCCCCGAAGTCTCACATAGTCATAGTGGTGGCTTTTTAGAGATGGCTGGATCTAGAGTGCATGGCGCTGGGGTTAGGGTGTATGATTACTAAATCAGCCCACCAACTGATCTAGCATAATTCTGGCTAGGATTAAGTGTGTGAAGGCTGCTTATAAATATAAGGGACAGAAAGAGGGCCAATGTGCTACCACCTGCCTGCTTGCCATGGACTATTCTCTTTATCTTTCTCCTTGATTCTCCTCTACCATACTGACTACGGACTGAAACCTCTACAAACTATGAGCCAAACAAACCTTTCAGCATCTCACTTTGGATGCCAGGTATTTTGTCTCAGTAATGAGAAAAGTAACTAAGCCTGAGGACATTACCTCAACCTACAAGTGCTAAAACATAGTTTACCCATTTCAAGATTTATTTTATAGCTATTAGTGATTAAGGGTATATGGTCCTAGAAAAGGGATATTTTTTAATAAAATAGAATAAAGGACAAGAAATAGATCCACACAAATATGCACACTTGATTTTTAACAAAAATACAAAAACAATTTATTGAAGGAAAGTCAACCTTTTCAACAAATGAGACTATACAACCAAATATACACCAAAAAAAGAACCTAAGCTAAATCTCATCTTATCTAAAAATTAAAATAGAAATAGACCACAAATCCAAGTGTGAGATATAAAACTAGATACCATTTTTTTTTTTTTTTCCAGAACCAGGGATTGAACTCAGGCCCTTGCGCTTGCCAGGGAAGCGCATATTCCACTGAGCCATCTCCCCGGCCCCTATATACCACTTTTTTTTTTTATTTTTTTTTTTTTTTTTTATTTATGTGTGTGTGTGTGTGTGTGTGTGTGGCCAGCTCAGCTCAGCCCACCAGGGGGCGGGGCTGGCTGGCATGTGGTGCTAGGGGATTGAACCGCGGTCACCTGTGCTTTAGCTAAGCTTGTTTTAAATAGGTGCTTTAGACCACTGAGCCATCTCACCAGCCCCTATATACCACTTTTAAAGGGGAAAAAATACAAACACTCAAAGCTAGAGTCAATTCGAAGTGGCCAGAGTGTCCAGATATTTGCTTAAACATTATTCTGGATGTTTCTGCATGAGGTAAATATGTTTTAGTACACGTGCTACTAAAGCAAGCACAACGTTAACATTTTTCTAAAATGAATCCCAGGCCTGGGAGCTAGCTCAGTAGCTCAAGCACAAGGCAAGGCAATAGGAAACACAAGGTCCTAAATTCAATCCCTGGTACCAAAAACAAAAAGTGCTTCCCAGCACTGAGGATCACCAGGTAGAGGCCAGTCTGGACCATATAGTAAGACCCTGTCTCAACAAACAAAAAGGGGGCTGGATAAAGCAGATTGTTCCCCCAAAATATGGGTAGGCATCAACAAAAGACTGAGACGATCAGGCCCCGAGTCCACCCAGTACAAATGCACAAGACACTAGCACTGAAGAAACTGGAAATCACACGCCAGATATCTCTGAAATAACAGCGTTGACAGTAAGTAAAGAATCAACGGCAGAAAGGTATAGAAGAAATTAGATCAGAAATAATTTTGGAACTAAAAAATGTAGTGGTAACTATAATCAAAGAAGTACTAAGTGCTTCTAAAGAATACACTGATAAAAAAAAA
>NW_004524717.1:5372576-5390990 GCF_000260255.1 Octodon degus
ATATATATATATATATGGTTTTTTCATATATATATGAAATTCATCTCCAAGATATGCTCAAATACTAAGCCTAGGACCTGTGAATGTGCTATTATTTGAAATAGGGATTTTGAGATCATATTTGATTAGGCCCCAAAGCCAATGACCGGTATTTATAAGAGAAAGAAATTTGGAGACAAAGAACACAGGGAGAAAGACCACGCAAAAATAGAAGCAGAAACTTGGCATAAATGCTAACAACTATCAACAAAACCTAGAAGCAACGAAGAAAGGGGCGTCCTCACAGTCTGCAGCAGGCACACTGCCACACTTTGATTTTGGACTTTCACTCTACAAAGCTTTGAGAGAAGGGATTTCTGCTGTTTGAAGCCATCCTGTTAGCAGTACAGATTTAGCATCCCTAATCTGAAAATCCAAAACGCTCCAAAATCTGAAACTTTTTGAGCACTGATTTGATCTCTGAAGTGAAAAATTCTACAAGTGATCTTATGTGATAAGTCAGTCAAAATGCAGGCACACTAAAAAGACCATATAAAATTATCTTCACATTATTTGTACTAGTGTACATGAAGGATAAACCTCATATTCAAACTTGGGTCCTTTTCCCAAGATATCTCACATATATGCAAATATTCCAAAATCTGAAAAAAAAAATCAAATCTAAAATTGTTCTGGCCTCAATCATTTCAGAAAAGGGATACTCAACTTGTATCTTGTTACAACAGCCCTCAAAAACTAATACAATGAACCAAATGCTCAAGGATGTGAATTTTATTTTTTTTTAATTTTATTTATTTATGTGTGTGTGTGTGTGTGTGTGTGTGTGTGTGTGTGTGGGGCCAGCTCAGCCCACCAGGGGGCGGGCTGGCTGGCATGTGGTGCTGGGGGATCGAACTGTGGTCCCTGGGTTTTTGCTAAAGCTTGTTCTAAGTAGGTGCTTTAGACCACTGAGCCATCTCACCAGCCCAAGGATGTGAATTTTAAAGCAAACTGAAACTTACCAAAAAATGTATAAACCCAAGAGTCCATGACAACCTACCAGACTGTCCCACCACCCAAGTCTTGAGCAAAGTAAAGTATACTGTACTACAAATGATTATACTTTCCCAAGGATGATTTTCTTCTCTACCACCAAACTTAAAATAATTACTGAGGTAGTTTTAGCAACTAAAGCCTACTTTCCAGGCAAACTACTTGAATAACATTAAATACAATGCTATTTTAAAATTAAAAATTAAAAACTTACCTTAGAAAGACATATCCAGTGTTACATTTAAATCTATAAAATAAAAAAAGTTAATCAACTATAAATAAGATTCTTTAAAGAAGGCTAAGAATATGCAGTTGTTTATACTTTCAGAAGCATAACATTTCTACTAAGTATAAGGAATACAGGACAGTTTTCTACCTCATGATTGTATCTGGCACCCCCTGAACATGTACAAATATTCCCTAAGAGCCACAGTGCCCCCACAAGCTTCAACTTTTTTTCTGTTGGGTTATCTTTTTAAATTTCTGATTACATGAAAAACAACTGTGGTAAAACAGTTAAAATGACAGAACTGGCTTTTAACTATATGGGCAAAGAGAACTGAAACCACATCCAAAGTTAGTTTGAGTCCTACCACACTTCCACCCTGTGTCACTCAGTGGTTATAAATCACAAAATAGGCTTTTACTCTGAAGAGTTCTGAACTTAACCAAATGATGAAACTTGCCAACACATCCTCGCAAAGAATGTAAAAATGTACTAATAATTTTTTTTTAATTACATAAAAAAGTAAAACAAAACAACTGAAACGGCTGGGAGTAACACAGTAGAGGACTCGCCTAGCACAGGAGAGGTCCTGGGTTCAGTCTCCAAAAAGAAGTAATTCTTTAAACAGTGTGACATCTGGTAATATACTCTTCCTAATGTCATGCAATAAGAGATACAATGTCATATAAGTTGAATTTTTTTGTCAAAAGCATATTTCACCTTCAGCAGCCATTAGAAAAAAAATTTTGAAAATGAGTTAAAGTAGCAAACCCGAACTCTTCAAAAGAGTTAATGTCATCAAAAATGGTAAATAAAAGATTTATAGAGATGAAAAGAGACTACTGACACATTTACAACCAAATCTATCTTGTGGCCTATTAAGTACCTAACATTTACCACATCTAAAATATACTTCCTATATGTACCCTATCTCAGCCTTACCAAATGTGTTACCCTATGGTTTTCCCCATTAAAGTAAACAGAAATTGTTATTTCCTAAGCGTTCAGCCTTCACTTCTTGATTACCAGAACCTTAGTTACTCTGTACATTAATCCTTTACCTAAAATTTTCACAACTTTTCAAAACTCCACACTGAATTTCAGCCATGCACTACATAATACCATTTCAGTCAAAAATACACCATATATACAATGGTGACTCTGTAAGATTATAATGAAGTTGGAAAATTCCTATCACAGCACCATACCATAGAGCAACATATTACCTATGTGTCTGCGGGATGCTGGTGCACACCACATTGCCAACAGCACAGAAAACACACCATATACCACTATGTACAGTACATAGTACTTTATCATAAATGACTATGTTACCAGCATACCAGATTTATAATTTCATGCTTTTTATTATTTTAAGACTAAACACCTTTACTTATTAAAAAGAAAAGCTGCCAGGCTTGTAGTACATGCCTGCAATCTCAGACTCAGGGCTGAGGCAGGAGGATCACTAGGAGTTCAAAGCCAGTCCTGGGCTTCACAGTGAATTCAAGGCCAGTCTGATCTACACAGCAAGACAATGTCTCAAAAAAATAAATAAAATAAAATAAAAGTTTACTGGAAAACATAACACAAGTCTTACAGGGGCAGGAGCCTCATCCCATACTGTGTGCACTGTCTGCTGATTGCATAAAGAAGCCACAGGGCTTGATCAACCACTTAGGTTTGTGAAAGTACACCATACAATGTTCAAATAACATATCCTGTTGCCAAGTGATGTGTAACTGTCTATCCTTGGAATGCTGGCATTTTTTTGTCCAGAGAAACAACAAAATAATCTTAAAGACATCTTTGAAAACATGAAGATGAGTTGCAGCTACTTTTCAGAAGGTTACTGTACCTCAGATAGAACTGGCCAGACATTTCTCCAGAAAAATAAAATTGTAAAGAATGACATAAACTGTATGATTTCATAGTAGTGCAAGAGGGGCTGTGAGGCTGGAAAACAACATAGGTTAAAGGCCAGTCTGTGTTAGAACTCTTTTCCTGCCAGGCTTTATGATTTCTCTAGTGACTATAGCGATAAGTATGAAGGAGGAGTTAGGGAAAGATAAGCATTAGGGAAAAACAAGGAAGTCAGCAAGAGACATACAGTCTAGTTTTACTCAAAGGCAACAAGAAGCAGGGCAAGGACTCCAAAGACTGCTACCATCTACAGCAAAGTTAGGAAGTTACCCAGGCAGACAAAATGAGCCAAAGCAGACACAGTGGGATAACAGAACAGAAGCTTAGACACTAGTCAAAACCAGGGTTGGGAATGGGGCACAAGGCTGGAAAGTGTCTAAGAGAAAATACTGTAATACCTAGAAAGCCACACAGCAATAATTGTATATTATAATCAAAGGTCTAGGAACAGTTAGATAAAAATAAAAAGCCTTATTATAAATCCTGAATTCAAAAAGAATTAAAATAATTACAGGGCACTAAAAATTAGATCTAAGTGAACATGTGAACACTGAATAATTTATTCTATTTTTATTTTAAAATACAAGCTGTATTAGTTTTTTTATTTTTTCATTCTTTTACTTATATATTTATTTGGTATAGGGTCTTGCTACGCAGCTCAGAATCATAGTGATCCTCTCATCTCAGCCTCCCCAGCATGGGATTACAGGCCTGCGCCACCTGGATCAACCCTGGGTACCTGTGATTGGCCAGGTAGATGCTTATACTGCTGAGCTATCGCCCCAGCCCAAGCTGTATTAATTTTGATTTGATTATTTCTTCTTCTTTTTTTTTTTTTTTTGGTGGAACCGGGGATTGAACTCAGGCCCTTGCACTTGCCAGGGAAGCGCTTTTTCCACTGAGCCATCTCCCCGGCCCCGATTATTTCTTCTATAATTTTCTCAATCTGTGGATTGTTTTTTTCTTTTCTTCTTTTTTTTTTGGGGGGGGGGCCACTGGCAGTTGAAACCAGGGCCTTCATACTGAGCTACATCCCAGCTCCTTTCTATTTCTGATTTTGTGACAGGGTCTCATGACACTACTGAACTGCCCATGCTGAGCTTGAACTTGCTATGCTCTTGCTTTAGCCTTCTACATTCTAGGATTACAGGCCTATGCCACCACTTCCAGCGCTGTGCATTCTTCTCTTCAGATTAGTGAGTACTGTTTACCCTCATACTTTATCCTCTGAAGCATTTTGCTTCAGTTCTTGCTTACTCAACCATAATGCTCTCCTATCACCAAACTTGTCTGATTGAAATCTGTTCTGTACTCATCGCCATACTCTTCTGTCCACATTCATCCCACACACTTAGTAACTAAAAATGCTCACTCACCAATATATACAATGCTTTCACTCTCTACTGCCTATTACACCGTTTTCTTAGCAATGTCAAAAATAATCACATAGTCTTTTCAGGCCTCTTACTAGTTGTCTTCCTCCCTATTCCAATCACGCCTTCAGATTTCAAAAATACATATGCACGCACGTGCGCATGCACACACACACATATATATACACACACACACACCTGCTTACATCTTTTACTTCTCTGCTCCAAGTCAGATTTAGAACATTCTATCATGCTATTTTATAATCTAAAAGCCTCTTTTCATCAGCCATAAAAAAAAAAAATGCCTTCCCCATGTAAATTATTAAGAAACCTACCACAATTTATACTGCTCAGCAAATGTTACCTGCCTCCCCAAGACATATCTTAATCAACTACATATTACTAGTAGGAGTAGTCACACAAACAAAATGTTAAGATGAATACAGCAGATGAATCCACACTTAACAGGTCCACAATTTAAGAGCAACACATATTTAAAAGTTATTCAGTAATCCTAATACTGTAAATAACAAAATATTAGCATATCTCAAGTGTTTAAATATTATACAACTTTAAAACACCATAGCTTAAGCCCTGATTCTTGGCATTAAATCCTTCACAAAGTTTTTTAAGGTACTCACTTAAAATAACTAATCCAGGGCCTGGGAGATGGCTCAGTGGATTAAGTGCTTCCCTGGAAAGCGCAAGGGCCTGAGTTCAATCCCCGGTTCCGCCAAAATAAATAAATAAAATAACATAACTAATCCAGCAGGGTCCGTGGCCTACACTGACACCAGGCTCTCCTCACAGGTGACAGGTCCAAGTTCAGGGGCACAATTCAGACTGTACCTTCTTCTCTCAGCCTGTGGGAGAAGCTGGACAGACGCCCCCAAAGGTTACCAACCATCCAGGAGACTCACCTAAGGCCCCATCTGCTAGTCCTTAGCCAAGCTGGCACAGGCTACCTCCCCTGCTGTGGGACACACAGTTGGTCCGCTCTAAGCCCAGGCAAGGACATGGATGGCACTTCCCAAGCACCATGCTCTGTAGGCAACCTCAGACCAGCTCAGGTGGTTTCTTTCCTGGTGCTCTAGGGCAGGATGCAGGGACAGACAAAGCACAAGGCAGAGCAGGTGCCAAATTAAGGCCTAAATCAGCCCCAGAGTCCCAGATCCTCAGAACCAAGCACAGGGAAGACCTAGAAGGTCCTGGATCCCCTGTAGGTATCCTTTTATGAACCCATCCAGGACATTTATCAACAGCAGGCTCTTTAGGATCAATGTGTGCAGAAAAATGAAGGCCTCACTACAAAGACAACAATATGCAATGTATTAATTACTGTAACTGTCCTACTAACCTGTTTTGAAACTGTTTCATTGCTATTTTATTTTCTCATTAAAATGAGTACACACACACACACACACACACACACACACAAAGAAAAATGAAGGCCTGTTACCTGGTCTTTGTCGAGCAATATAAATAGAGCATCATAAGGTAAAAGAGGGCTAGCCAACAGCTCCAAGGCAGAACACCTGCCCCACAGGCATGAGGCCCTGGATTGTGGCCCCAATACTTCCTCACATAAACAACAGAAAGAAAAGAAGCTGTCAGATGACTTTCACACACACATTAACTGTTACTTGGAGCTAAAAACTGGCTGGGGGCAGTGGCCAGAGGCAGGTTAGGAACACTCCCTCAGGACACAGCAGTCCCTTGTCATGGAGACATTCTAGGATCCCAAGGGAATCCCTGAAGCCATGGACAGCAGAGCCTATACACGCTGTGCTTTCCTATACACACGTGAATTTTAATTTATAAACTAGGCTCAGTGAAAGATTAATAACAAAATGGGACAATTATAATATACTATCATAAATACCATTTATAAGTTGATGTGATGGCACACACCTATAATCCCAGCATTTAGAAGGCTGAAGCCAGAAGATCACAAACAAATAGTTCAAGGTCAGATTGGGCTACAAAATGAGTTCAAGACTAGCCTCATCTACATGGCAAGACATTATCTCGGAAAAAAAGAAACAGACAGACAGACACAGAAGGTAGAAAAAGAAAATTTTATAAAACAGACTTAAAAAAACGGAGTAAAATGAGTTACCAGAGGCTCAGTAAGATAAGGTAGAGGGAGCAATGAAGGTAAGTTGGTCAGTGGGTAGTCAGTTACAGTTACATTAGTGAAATGAGTTTTGGTGTTCTACTCACAGTAAGGTGTCATGTACTGTATATTTCAAAATGCCAGAAAAAATAATTTCAGATGTTTTTATCATAAATAATAGAGTAGATATGCTTACCTTTTTTACCATTACACAATGACTACACACACATCGAAATCACATGGTGCACTAAAAATATGTATAATTTTTGTCAGTTTAGAAAAGTAAAAGCTACCCAGGCACAGTGGCACACATCTGTATTCCCAGCTACTCAGGAGATTGAGCCAGGAGGTTCCCAAGTTTAAGGCCAGTGCAGGCAACTCAACAAGACCTTGTGTCAAAGTAAAAAAAGCCAGTCTGATAGGCCACATACTACATGATTTCAAGGAACAGCATTCCACAAGTATTAAAACCATAGAATGAAGGTTTATAGTGAACCACTAATTTTTTATGTCAATAAAAAAATAAGCTGGATGTGGCAGTGTGCACCTTTAATCCCCACATTTGGAAGGTTGAAGCAGGAAGATAGCCACAAAGGGACCAGCGTGGGCTACATACACGGTGAGTTCAAGGCTAGCCTAAAATAACATAGTGAGACCCTGTCTCAAAAAAAAAAAAAAAACTCACAGATTCAACAAACCCTGACCAAATCCTTCTAGGCCAAAAATCTACTACACTACATAGACTTTAAGGACTTACACTAAATTTTAATTCCTTCCAATCTATTTGCACATGCTAAGACAATTTAGATGAGATGATATAAAATACCAAGATAGCCTATAAAATTAGAAGAAACACATTTAGTAAAAGGCCTAAGAGACCAAAAGAATTTTTGTCTTCACCCAACAGGTTAATATTCTCTTCCTTTCAGAACCAACATGGTGAACAAAACTTTAGTTGTGAACCTAAAACTGCTTAAATAGCAAAGCCTTTTCAAAAACTAAGCCATATAATTCATCACATTAACACATCTTTTTAGATATCTATGTCATCAACTTAATTCATAAAAAGCATGTGAAAAATATCCATTAGTGATTAAAAATAATCAAATAATAACTAAGAAACAATTAAATGGAAATTGTCTCAACCTAAAAAAGGGTCATTTACTAAAAAACCAAGAATTAACATCATATATGGTAAAGATCTGGAAGAAGAAGTCAGTGATGCCTACCTCTTTTCACACAGAGGTGCTGGCCAGTACAAAACATCAAAAAAAAAAAAAAAAAAAAAAGGGGGAGGAGGGTGCATACACAGAATTAAATATAAACATTTTTTACAGATAACAGGATCATTTGTGTAGAAAATCATAGGAAATCTACAAAAGGGCTAGTAAGTCATTTCATGTATAGCAAACAAAAATCAGGTGTTATTTCTGTATACTAAACTTAAGAAAACAAATTTAAATTTTAAAATACCAAAAAAGAAATAAAATTTTTGAGGGGGCCGGAGAGATGGCTCAATAGAACAAGTACTTCCTTGGCAAGCACAAGGGCCTGAGTTCAATCCCCAGTTCCGGGGGAAAAAGAAAAAAGAAAAAAGAAAAAAATAATAATTTGAATACCAAACCAAACACTGGTTTGGTTTTTTTCGTTTTTTTGTTTTGTTTTGTTTTGTTTTCTCGGAACCAGGGAATGAACTCAGGCCCTTGCGCTTGCCAGGGAAGCGCTTATTCCACTGAGCCATCTCCCCGGCCCCAAAACACTGGTTTTGTTACATCCCATGTGAAACAGAACTATTTTTGTACAAACTGCTTACAGGCTATCTATGCAAGGTTTGAATGCATACCAGCATTTTGTTTTTGTTTTTTGTTGTTTTTGTTTTGTTCTGAGATGGCCAACATTCCTAGTTTCCTTCAGGTAGGCGACAACTTAACTTGTACTCCATTAACACAATGTGCCCAGACCTGACCAGGGGAGGCCTTGTTAACAGCATTTTCAATCCTAAACCAGAGCCTACTGTGTGTGTCAGAAGTCATACAACCATATTACAGATAAATATAAATTATGGTAGTAGTAAGATGTTTATATCAAGTTTCCTCTGTAGAGACTTCATCTTTTTCTCATAATTTTACAAGCCAGCCTTCAGCCTGGGCATTCAGAGCATATACTCCAGCGTTGAGCACATATATTTTGCATCAATCTATGATATACCACAATCAAGAAGTAGAATAAATGAGGCCACAAGGCCTTTGTTTTCTTTTTCTTCTATTCTTTCAAGTTGAGTTCTCTTTCAGGTTCATACTGCCTATTTGTAAAGTTCTGCGTTCCTAAAAGTCACTGTCAGTGATGCAGTTTTACCTTTGTTGAATACACATAAAGCAAAGGCACAATAAATAAATAAAATGCCAAATGTAGCACCAGTATCAAATATAATAAAAACATAATAAAAAAGCAAATGACATGCAAGACCTCTATACTGAAAACCTTACAACACTGGTAATATTTTTAAAGACCTTTACTGAAAACATTAATTGTGATCATAGATCCAAAAACCCAATACTGGTAAGATGTCAATTCTCCTATAATTCATATATAAACTCATTGTAATCCAATTCAACATCCCAAAGAAATTTACAAGGTGATTGAAAACACACTGTGTAGAAAAGCAAGAAACCTGGGGTTACAAAGGAACTTTTTAAATTTAAGAGTAACAGTTGGAAGTTGGAAAGATACTTGACATCAAGAACTGTTATAAGGCTACAGAAATCAAGACAGTGCGCAATTAGCAAAATATACACATAAATCAAAAAATCCAGAGAAAGATTTATACATATGTATTCAGTTAATTTTCAATAAACATAACAAGCACTTCAATTGAGCAAGGATCTTTTCAACAAATCGTGAACTAGTTTAATCATATGAGAGAAAGAGAAAACTTTACATCATACCATATTACAAATGGATCACAGATAAATCTAAGACCTAGAACTAAATAACTGCTGCATGAAAACAGGGAAAATACTAACAACTCAAACAGCATGAAAAAAACAAGCTGAATTTCATCAAAACTTTTGCTCTACAAGAGACACTAATAAGAAATTAAGTCAGGGTTCGTGGGATATGTCTGTAATCAAGCACTTAAGGATGCTGTCAGGATCTTGTGATCGATTATGCCCAGTCTGGGAAAGTTAAGGCCTTCCAAAGACCTTGTCTTAAAAATAAAAAGAAAGGAAAAAGGAACTAAAGGTAGGGAAGAGGAATGGGGGAGGGGAGAAGACAACATATCATGTACAAGTACTAATTCCCTATGACGAAGGTTATCATCATATATATCTAAAATGTACCTATAAAATCTAATTTAAAAAAAAAAGAAAAAAATGTATCAATAAAATTTTTAAAGTGCAAAACAGAAAAAAGGACCACTAATGTGAAGACCCTGGATGGAATCACCAACACCACAAAGGCAAGGAGACAATGCCTATAATCTCACCAATCCACATGAGTCAGTAACATCACAATTGGAGGCCAGCCTGGACTACACAGTGAATTTAAAGCTAGCCTGGAGTACAGAGCAAGATCCTGTCTCTTCAGAAAAGAAATCTGACAGACATGCTATAGATTTGGGGAACATATCTGAAAAACACTTTAACAAAGAACTCCCATCTACAATACACAAAGATGTTGGGCTTTCAGGGTGCACACCTATGATCCCAGCACTTAAAAGGTTGAGGCAGGAGGACCATTTCAAGTTTAAGGCCAGCCTGGCCTATAAAGTGAATTCAAGCAAGCCTGAACTATACAGGAAAACACTGTCTTAAAAAAAAAAAAAAAAAGAACAAAGAATATACAAATTAATAGTAAAACAAGGGCTGGCATGGAGGCACACACACATAATCCCAGCACTTGAGAGACAGGTGAGAGGATTACTGTGAGTTCAAGGCCAGCCTGTATTACATAAATAAGGCCCTGTCTAAAAAACAAGCAAACAACAGTAAGGTGACAAATAATCCAATAAAAACTGGGCAAAAGATTTACATGGACTTATTGAAGAAATTCTACAGGCTCTGTCACGCTCACTCCAGCATCATGGCAGGCGTGGAGGCAGAGGCCTCTGGGAGCCACCTGAACAGCGTCCTGGACCCAGACAATAGGCAAGAGGGAGCTGCTTCTACAGCAGAGGAAGCAGCCAAGAAAAAGAAGCAGAAGAAAAGTAAAGGGGCTGTTGCAGGGCAGCAAAAACCTGGGAAAGAGTCAGGACCCTCCATGGATGAGGTAGCAAAACAGTTGGAAAAACAAGCACTGGAGGAGAGAGAGAGAGAGATGAGGAGGAGGAGGATGGAGACGGTGATGAACATGGTGCAACTGGAAAGAAGAAGAAAAAGGAGAAAGGACCAAAAGTTTATAGACGGACCCTCCCTCGGTGCTTATCTGTGACCTGTACCCTAGTGGCATGTTCCCCAAGGGGCACGCATGCAAGTACCAATCCACATAGGTACTTGGAGAACCACAAGTGAAAAGAAAGCATTAGATCAGGCTAGCGAAGAGATCTATCTGGAATGATTTTCAAGAAGCTGTGGAAGCACATCAGCAAGTTAGAAAATACATTATGAGCTAGATCAAACCTGGAATGACAATGATAGATATCTGTAAGTTGGAAGACTGTTCTCAAAGGCTCATAAAAAGAGAATGGCTTGAATGCAGGCAGCCTTTCCAACTGTGTGTTCTCTCAATAACTGTGCCACTCACTACATACCCAACACAGGTGACACCACAGTGTTACAGTACGATGACATCTGTAAGATTGACTTTGGAACACATATAAGTGTTAGGATAATTGATTGTGTTTTTAATCCCAAATATGATATACTATTAAAAGCTATAAAAGATGCCACTGATACTAGAATAAAGTGTGTTGACACTGATGTCCATCTGTGTGATGTGGGTGAGGCCATCTAGGAAGTAATGGAATCCTATGAAGTAGAAACTGACGGGAAGACATACCAAGTGAAGCCAATCCATAATCTGAAGGGACACTCAATTGGGCCACACAATACACACGGAGAAGACCATGCTCATCATGAAGGGCGGGCAGGTGACGCAGATGGAGGAAGGGGAAGTATATACTATTGAAACCTTTAGCAGTACAGGAAAAGGTGTTCATGACAACATGGAGTGTTCACACTACATGAAAAATTTTGATGTTGGACATGTACCAATAAGGCTTCCAAGAACAAAACACTTGTTAAATGTCATGAATGAAAACTTGAGCACACTTGCCTTCTGCCGCTAATCTGACTTATCAAGAAGTTGTCAGCAGAGGAGAGGACTATTAAACTTAGTCCAAAGCCACCTCAACATCTTTTTCTTTTTTAACTTTTTTTTGTGTGTGTGGTACTGAGGCTTAAACTCAGAACCTTATGCTTTCCAGGCAGTCACTTATACCACTGAGCTATATCCCCAGCAACATCTTTATTTTCTAAGCTTTGTTGGAATACATTATACTAGAATCAACTTACAACATATTGTCTAACAGTGGACCTGTGTAATACTTTATACATGTTTAAAAGAATTTGATTTTGATCAAAGGCAAACAATCCACCTAATGTAATTAACCTAGGAAAATGCTTTCAGGCCTTAAATGTTAACTGCTTCCTCCCTGTCTAGGAAATTCTCAAGTTAGTGAGGAATGACTTACACATTTTGTTTGGAACACCTAAGTCATGCCTTTAGGGTATTTATATTGCCATGTTCTTACTTTGAACACTTTGAATGACTGACTACATCTATTTCTGCACCTATGCCCTCTGGTACTGCTTTTTTAACCTTTCTGGAATTCATTTTCTAAAAAATAAAGACATTTTGAGATCTGAAAGCGAAAGAAAGACAGACAACAGATAGAAGCTCATGAAAAGATTCTATCTTTAGTTACCAAGAAATAAAAATTAAAACCACAAAGAAATATCATCACACACCTCCTGGATGGCAAAGACTAACCTTACTAAGTCTCTAAGCATGTGGAACAATGGGAACTTGCACACACTGCCAATAGCAATATAACATGATACACTCACGTAGAATGAGTTAGGCAGATTAAAAATTTACAAATACATCTACTGCACAGCCCAAGAATTCCCTCTTAAGTATTTACCCCAGAAAAATGAAAGTGTATCTCCACATAGCTTGATCTGTAGCAAGTGGAATCAACCCAAATGCAATCAACAAGTACATAAATAAATTATTGTTTACACAGCGGAGTATCAACCAGAATTAAAATGGACTACGGACATACACACTACCTGAACCTCAAAATAACTTTGTGTAATGAAAACAAAACCCAACCAAGAGTCTATATTATATGAGTCCATCTCCATAAAACTCTCAAAAATGAAAACCAATTTACAGTGCCAGGGAACCAAGTAATAGATGCTAGTAAACAAGGGAAATTACAAAGGAACTCAAAGAAATTTAGGGAAAGCAAATATGTTCATTATCTTGATAATAGTGATAGCTTCTTATTTCTCAATTTTTCATTATAACAAAGAACCACAGGCTGGGTTCTTTTAAAGAGAGTAGTGCATTTAGCTTACTGGAAATTCAAGGGCATTGGCTAGGCTCTGGTAAGGACCTTCTGCGGATGGCATCACAATGACAGAAGCATGTGTGAGAGGGAGAGACCACACAGGAGACAAAAAACTGGGTCAGGCATGGTGGTATACATCTACAATCCCAGCACCAGGCTTGCTGATGCATGAAGATCACAAGTCTGAGGTCAGCCTGGGCTACAAAGTGAGTTCAAAGCCAGCCTGAACTACAAAGCAAGACCCCACCTTTTTAAAAAGGAAGGAAGCTAAAAGCATGAAGGGAATGGTCAGGCTTTGTTGTTTTGTAACAGCTCTCTCTCAAAAACTAACCTGGTAAGAATGTCAGCCCAGGAGTTCACATTAATTGCTGGTAGGAAAACAAATGGAAAATGATACCACCATTCTTGAAAAACAATGTAGCAGCTTTGAATATTGTTTAATGCAGACTTGACATTATGCCCAAACAACCCTTCTTCTAGGTACTTACCCAAGAAATTGGGAAATTTAAGTCCATACAAAGTTTTTCTGTGAACATTTACAATAACCAGAAAGTTAAAACAACTCAAAGGTCCATCAAGCAATGAATGCCTAAACAAACTGTGCATCCTTTCATAAAAAGATAAATACGAACTTCAAGATTCCTTTGAGACTGAAGGAAAAAACTGAAAACAAAAGATAGCAGTTATAAGCAGGACAGATCACTGCTTACTAAAGGAAGCAAAAGTGACAGAAAGATACAAATCACAACACACAGCCTTCTGTGGCTGACTTGTTTCATTTAAAAATCATGTATTTCAGATTCATCTATGTAGTATGTATCTACAATTTAGGCCTTCGTATTGTTTAGTGCAAATATATCGTAGAGTATATACAAAGAGTGATTGAAAAATACAGTAAATGTTTAAATTTTCTTTTTTATTTATTTAATTATATAACAGAATCTTATTAAATTGTGAAATTACGCTGGACGTGAACTTGCAATTCTCTTGTCTCAGCCTCACAAACTGCCGGGGTTACAGACACGTGCCACCCGAATGTTTAAATTTAAAAATTACAACAAAATGTACGTTAGCACTAACCTCCTCAAAATACATTGTTCTTGCTACTTTCTAAAGCAGTTCTGCAAGTCCTCTTTCACGAGTATCTTTACAAGCTATGATCAAAATATGGTGAATGCTGCTACTAAGTGCCATCAAACACAAAGGTAGGCTAGTAAAAACATTATGGTGTGTCCTCATCCACCTTATTCACTGGAACTGGCACTGTAGAACTACTCTTTTGAAGTAAAAATGAACACAAAAGGTAAGTATTCTGAATCAATTCAGGACACTGAGGCAGCCACAATACTACAACTGGAGACACAAAACCTAACTTCCAGAACTGCTTCACGAAGTGGTGAGAACAATGGGATAAGTTGTGTTTGAAGCAAGAAGTATTTTGAGGGAGATTAATGGCAATGTGTTTTTACTATAATAAATCTAAATACCCTCTATCACACTTCATATACAATATCCCAATAAACTACAATATTTAAAACCCAGCAGTATAGGCAAAATAAAGGTAGTTTTCAGCCAATTTTTTGGGGGGGTTGGATTTTTTGGCAGGGGGAGATTTTGTTTTAGTTGGGGTTTTTTCAAGACAGGGTCTCACTATGTGGTACAGGTTAGCCTCAAATTCACAACAATTCTCCTGCCTCAACCTCACAAGTGTTGGAGTCACAAGTGTGTACCATCACAACCAGCTGAGCCAACATTTAAGGATCCAACTCTAAACTCATATAGTGAATTCCATTGTGGTACAAGGAAAAATGCACAGAACTCAAGATCAGAGGCCTGAAACTTAAACCTAAGTTTTACCACTTATCAGCTTTCAGCTATTTATGCTCCTTATCAATAAAATTAAAGAAGACCACACGGGTGGCAAATGCCTGTAACCCTAGCCCTGAGAAGGCTAAGGTAGGAGGAACACAAGTTCAAGGCCCTTGCAAACTACACAGTAAGACCAAATCTCAAAAAATAAAAATAAACCTCAAAAGATCCTTGTGAGCCAGGTGTGGTGGTGCACACCTGTAATCCCAGTACTTAGGAGGCTGAGATGAGAGGACAGACATTAGTTCGAGGCAAGCCTGAGCTACACAGCGAGTTTAGGGGCAGTCTGGAATACATAGTGAGATGCTGTCTCCAAAAACAGAAAGATTTTTGTGAGAATACACAGATTAAAAAAAAAAAAAAATATAAATTATAAGGCATGACCTAGAGTCATTTTATTCACTGTGTACTCAAAGCAAAGTATGACACTAGAAATATTCATAAATACACTGATAAGCTGGGCAAGGTGGTACACACCTGTAATCCCAGAATTCAGGAGACTGAGGCAGGATAATCATTGAGTTCAAGGCCAGTCTGGGATGGGATACAGAACCAAGTTGAAGGCCAGCTTGCACTACACAGTGAGAGACTCTGTCTTAAACATACACACAAGTAAGTACACTGGTAACTTATAAAAGTAGACCCTCCTCAGACATCTTGGCTCTGCCTCTTAGCTGTGTGACCTAGGACTCTTTAAAACTCTGTGAGCCTCACTTCTATCCATCTGCAGAATGGAATTTAGTAGTATATAGCCACATATTAGAAAAAAGAGTACATGTCAATGTAATAAGTACTTTGTAAGTTTAGCTCTCAAAAACACTATTCTTACTATAATTCTACTTCACATACTACCATATGTAACCCAGGCTGGTCTTGAATTCACTTCGATCTTCATGCCTCAGCTTTCCTAGTGCTGGAATTACAGACATATCCAACCATGCTGGCTAGCAGTTCTTTTAAAAAGAAATAAATCTACTGTAGAAAATCTTTTTGTTTTTGTCTTGGATTTTTTTATTTGGTTTTTTGAGAGGGGTGTGTATGTGTGTGTGTCTGTTATTTTATAAGTTTTTTTGATATAGGGTCTCACTATATATTTCAGGCTAGCCTAGAACTTCCTATGTAGTCAAACTGGCCTTGATCAGGCTACAATCCTCCTGGCTTAGCCTCCTGAGTGCTGTGCGTACAAGCATTCACTAGCAAGTTGAGCAAATGCTAGAAACTTTAAATTACACGGCGGTACATTTTATTTCTACAGCACAGCAGTGGTTTGCAGTCCAGGCAGAACAGCATTCATTTGATCTGAAGGCCTGTTAGAAATGCAGGCAATTTTTATGCACCTTAAAGTTTGAAAAACCCTGCATTACCAAAGGATGAGGGGCTCACAGGTGTCAGCATTTGGCAGTTCAGTTTATCTATATAGCCAATCAACTGTGAAAGGAAACTGCAGGATATTAAGTCAATGAAAGCAATAGAAAAATGGCTAAATTACAGTAAAGCCAGCCACCAAAGAGGTTCTTGCACAACCAGACCAATTAACCAAAGAAAAGTCAAGTTACCAGGTTCAAGTGAAGATAAACTGAAGTACCACGATGCTATGTGGTAGCATGGCACCTCAAATTCCATTCACTCTACAAAATAATACATATTTACTCCATAACTAAAATCATCAAAAAACTATATAAAATAAAGGCTTACTTTCCTTTTCTATTTATTACAAAACTGTAATGCTCATTTTCTCAGTTATGTATTAGTGCTACTATTTAATGACTTCACAGGTCACCTCTATTCACTGTTTTATTTTAGCCAATCTTAAATCACCCTTATCTTCAGAAATGTGACGTACATAACCTAAAGAACACAAATTTCTAAACTTCATTTTTTTTATTACGGCATTTTTAATGCACTGTGCAAATAAGCCACTGTACAGATACTTTTAAATTAAAGAGCCAGATGATTACACATATATGCTGTTTTCAACAATGATTATATAAGCACAACTAACCTATACAAGGGCCCTATATTAAGAATCAATAAGCAATCTTCTCAAGCTTTGGTAGTTAATAAACTAAAAAACTGATGTCTGAGCTGGGAAGATAGCTCAGTAGAATAAGCACTGTATGGTAAACGCAGGGTCCTGAGTTCAATCGCTGGCACAGCAAAAAAAAAAAAGTCTATCAATAAACACTAGGATCGGATATGATAGCACATGCCTGTAATCCCAGAACTCGGGAGAGGATCGCTATGAGTTCAAGACTTAGGCTAGATAAGGTCAGCCTGCACCACATAGTGAGATCCTGCCTTTAAAAAACAAAACAAAAACAAACAAAAAAACCCTGGGGCAAAAATATACATACGTACACCTAGTTGCACGGATTCTTTTGTCCAGCAGGGAAACACCTGCAGAAAATTGGACAAACGTGCCCAGCTTGAGCAGCTCTAAGAAGGCTATGACCCACCGTCACACAGTACTCTTAGGCACTGCTCTGAGATCCCAAAGCAATTTTAAAACAAAGGGAAATACACTGCACCACTATCCAAACTGTCCATTCAGACCAAATGAGGATGGAAAAGGTAGCCAGCCAGTTCTGTAATACAGTTCCAATATACATCTGGTAAGGAAAACTGGATATGGTCAAATAGACCCATCTCAGGGCCACCATTTAAAGACTAAGTGTGAAAGAGGCATTGTCAGGGGCTATTTTTTTTTTTTAATTTCTGAATAAAACATGCGAAATCTTCCAAAGTCTCACCCATAGAAGCTGGGTAACAAAATAATCAAAACCCAAGTCGCTCCTCATCTAATGACCTCTCCCCCATCCAGTCCACGTACCCTGCCTTTTAGAAATGTGAGCCTGAACAGTCAATAAAACCTAGTTCCGTGTCCCATCTAGGAAGCAAGTCACAAGCAACCGTGCATCAGTGTTGGAAACTTTGACCCACACACTAGTTCACTTGAAATGACATGAGAACTTTGCATAAAGGTATACTTTAAACGTGGAGCTAGAGCCTCTGCAAATGTGTCATGAACTGCTGCTGCAGGCACAGGCAAAACATCACACGCCCCTAAAACTCAAGGCAAAGCCTTCCTCTAGAATGACGACCTTGTGGCCTCTGTTTCCCAGGGGGAACTGAAGACAGCACAGGTAAAGGACAGCCGCACCCAGGAGACAAGCATCCACCTGAGGCTGGGCGCGGGGGCAGCACGTCTGGAGAAGGCTTTTCTCATCCAAGGGCCGTGAGGAGGCCGCCCACCGAGCTGGAGGGTGGCGAACAACCATCCACCAGGGGCGGGGCACCC
>NW_004524717.1:5391547-5406621 GCF_000260255.1 Octodon degus
GCGCGCCGGCGCGGGGGCGGGGCGGCGGGGGCGGGTCACGTGACGGGCGAGGCGGTGGGTCACGTGGCCTGGCAGGCGGGGCGGAGCGGGCCAAGCACGCGGCTCCAGGGAGGGGGGCGGGGCGCGGGCCGGGCCGCCAGAGCTCCGGGAGGGCGGGGCCGGGACGAGCGGGGAGGGGAGCGGAGAAGCCGGAGGCCCCGTGGGTGTCAGCACTTTGTAAACATGAAGTAGGAAGTGTTGAGAAAACGCTGGTGAGGGAAGGGTGAGCGGGAAGCGGGCGAAGTGCTAGGGTGGCGGGAATGGAGCCCGGGGCGAGACAGCCGGCGCGGACCCGCGTGCTGGGAGCTCCCGTCAGGCGTTCCCTGGCAGGCTTGGAGGTGCCGCGGGGACACTCGAAAAAGTGTCCCGAGCTCCTCCGGGCGCACAGGGCCCTCGGCCGACCTTGAGGCCGTCGCCAGGGCCTTGCAGACCTAACCTGGCCGATGTCACTGGGCAGAGGGCGGAGTCCCCAGGGTCCGTCCCCACCCTGCCGCTCGGGCTGCGGCTGCCCTGGCCTGGCCTGCAGCGTCCTGCTCCAGTCCTCCCCACCTGGCCGCGCAAACCCGAAAGCCAAATGGCCGTCGAGGGTGTGCGGTAGTGAGCATCGGGTGAGAAGACCTACGAGAGTGGGGCGGAAGGACGCCAGGCTTCTGCCTGAGCTGCTCCTTCACCAGTGCTGGTAACTCAGCTGCCGAACCAGTATGTTGACAGAAAATTTCGTTTACCCTGTGGACTTGACTGAGAAGAGTAGCTGAGAAGCATCTGGAATTCACACACCACACAGGCAGGAACCACCTGTCGATTCTGCCTAGGACAGTACCAGTGTGAATTTTAATAATACAAACTAGAAAGAAAATAAAACCTGGCAGGGGAGATAGCTCAGCGGTCCAAGTGCCTGCCTGGCAAGCCCAAGGACCTGGGTTCAATCCCTGGTACTATATGACGTGCCAGCCCAGATGCACACCTGACTCCCAGCGCTGGAGAAGCTGTGACAGGAGGATCATTACCAGTCCGAGCTGCCGAGCGAGACCCTGTACCAAATAAATACATAAGTGTTTTGTTTTGTTTTGTTTTGTTTTGCCAGAACCCAGGATTGAACTCAGACCCTTGCGTTTGCCAGGCAAGTGCTTATTCTACTGAGCCATCTCCCCGGCCCTGTACCAAATAAATAAAAAGATTTTTTAGAAAAGCCAAGGGCTGGGAGTTTAACACAGCGGCATAAGTGCCTGCCCAGCAAACACAAGGTCCCAAGTCTGAAACCCAGTGCTGCCTTAAAAAGGGAGGGGGGGAGAGATAGCTCAGTGGAATAAGTGCTTTGACTGGCAGACACAAGATCTTGAATTCGATCCCCAGTACCACCAAAAAAAAGAAAGAAAAGCCCATGCATCATTAAGAGCCACTCCGACTGTTCTCTGTGCTGTCTTCATACTTGAAGATGCAGCGTTGGCAGGTTTTCTTGTCACAAGCTGAACTCCCAGTTGTGCTTAAGATGCAAAAAGTCCACTGGGATGTTGGCAAGACTTTAGCAATCATAGCTTACAATCTTCTTGAATGAGGGTAACATTTTAAGATATTCTCTTAGAAAAATGCTTAAATGATAGGCATGGTCATACACACCTATAATTTCAACTAACCAGGAACCTTATGCAGGAGGATCACAAATTCTAGGCCAACTTAGGCAATTTAGGAAAGCTCTTGTCTCAAAATAAATAGCCAAACATGGCAGTACAATCCTGTGATACCAGCCGTTGACAGGCTGAGGGAGGCTGAGGCCAGAGGATCACCTCAAAGTTGCGGGCACCATGGACTACATAACAAGACCAAAAAAATAGTCATCATGAAAATAACCCCTGGGATGGATTCCCTGTTGGGGTGTCCATTTAAAAAGAATTTTAAATAACCATGAAACTGTCTTTGCATTTGCTACTCTCTTCTTTTGGCCATCACCATCTTTTTCCGTTTCACTTTTAACTTGTTTCCTTTCTTGTCCCTTTGTTCCTACACAGAGTATTGCTGCTGTATGTTGCTGAAACTGTAGTCCATAAACTTCCCTTGTGATCTTTCCAAAACAAGGACAGACTGCAAAAAGGAAACCATGCCCTGATTTGCTGATAACCTTATCCTCTGCCTTCCCCAAACCTGATGGGCACCCTGAGTTTCAGCCAGAGAGAGAACCCAGTTTGCATACACTTGCAAATCTGCTTGCAGCTCCACTTCCTATTTCACAACCTAATCTCGGATGATACCACAATGCCCACAGTATGCTGATGATCACCAACAGCAGATGGAGTCAGATAAAAAGAGCTCTCTTGACTGTGTGTTTTAAAAGAACCTGATGGAGAGGGAGAAGTCATAGGAAACATTGCCTCCATTGGTTTTTAAATAACACGGGTAGCATATGTCTGGAGCCTGTGCTCAGGATCTCAACAGATCATTTTCAAGATTTTGACATTTAACTGGCTTCTCAAAGTATCAGAGAGTTCCAAAAAGTAAAAGTCAGATGTTGAAGTAGAGTGGAGAGTTGAGTCGATTTGTTTTGTATAAAGTCCTGAGTTCCTGAAAGCTCTTGGCATACATTAGATGCGTGAGAAATTTCTGTTGAATATATTTTTGAGTGAAAGTGAACTTTGTAAGTTGCTGAATAAAATTGTCCTACTTTCCTCCTAATTCTTTAATAGGTAACCTACTTTTCATTGTATATTTCCAAATGAAAGCACATTAATTTCTGTCTGCCATCCCTGGCTTGGCTAGGCTGTAAGGAAACAGGAATTTGGCAGTATCTGTCAAAATTACAAATTCATATATCCTCCAGACTTCAAATTTCACTTCTAGGGATTTATTCCAGAGATTTATTTCCAATTAAAAGAAATGTTAAGGTATTTTCTTTGTGTTCTTGTTTTAGCTGAGACCGGGTCTCGTTATGTAGGTCAGGCTGGCCTTACACTGATCATGATGTGGAACCCCCAAAACCATGAGTCAAAATAAACTTTTTATATGTTAATTAGCTCATGCATTTTGTTATACTAACACATACAAGATTGTCAAGAATAACCAGTTTTCTCTCTTCCCAGCACTCTGGGAAGCTGAGGCAGGATGACTACAAATTTGAGCCTAGGCAACTTATTAAATTAGTGATACTCTATCTCAAAATAAAACATAAAAAGGGGCTGGAGATGTAGCTCAGTTGAAGGCTCTGGGTTCCCTAATACAGAAAATAAAAAATTGCAGATTGGGAATAACTTAAATATCCATCAACAGGACACTAATTATAATATGTCTATGCATTTGAACATTGTACAGCTGCTACCCCCAAAAAAGATGGTTTTTTTACAATTTCATAATAAGATTTCCCACCAGGTGTGCTGGGACATGCCTGTAATACACCAACACTCAGAAAGCTGAAGCAGGAGGGTCAATCAAAAGTTCGAGGGCAGCATGGACTACACAGTGAGACCCTGCCTCAAAAAAAAAAAAAAAATCCTAAACTGTAAAGGGTGGTACACAGTTAATCCTAGAACTCTGGAAGACTGAGGCAGAAATCTTTTTTTTTTTTTTTTTTTTTTTTTTTTGGTGGGGAGGGCCTGGCTCAGAATGCCTCAGGGCAGGTTTGGCTGGTTTGAGTTGTAGGGATCAAACCCCAGCAACGTGGAGCCTGACTGCTTTGTTGAAGCAGCCACTTAAAGAACTGAGCTAAGGGGCAGGCCCCCAAAGGCAGAAATCTTGACAGTTCAAATCTACCCTGTGATGAGACCCTGTTATAAAATAAATATTAAAGAGGATTGGGATGTAACTCAGTGGGAAGGCCCTGGATTCAATTCTCAATTCAACCAAAGAGGAAAAAAAGATTTTCCAGATATAAAATGATGTAGAATAAGGCATTAACTTACCTTCATGTTAAAAGAGGACAAACTAACCAACTCTTAGGGTGTATATACTCAGCAGATTAAGACAAAGCAGATGGACTTTTCACTATCAATACTTGAACTTTTGGGTATTTGAACCATGAGAATACTTTTTCAAAAAGGCTATTTGCCAGGCATGGTGGTGCACTCCTGAAATCTCTGCATAGGCAAGCCAGAGACAGAAAGGTCACCTTGAATTCAAGACCAGCCTGAACAGGTCTCAAAAACACAAAGGGAAAAAAATTAAGATGTTTAATGTGAACCTTTTTTCTGCTATCACTATTTGGTTATTAAAATATTTAAACTTTGTCTGTTTCATTGAAAGTTCACCTGATTAGAAGAAACAGCAAGCTAGCTCACCTATCAGGCAAATTTTTTAAAAAGTAGTTCTCGTCTTTTTTTCTGTTTTTTGAGACAGGGTCTCTTTATGTAGTTTAGGAGGATGTTGAACTCACTATGTAGCCCAGACTGGCTCAAAAATCACAGCATCTCCTGCCTCAGCTTCCTGAGTGCTGGGATCACAGGTGTGTGCCACCATCACACCGTATATACATCCTCGACCATCTTAAACAATAAAATGGCAATTTTATTGTTATCGATAAACTATGTTTATCTGCTAATTAAGGCAAAAAATGTACACTTTAGGAAAAACAGTAAAGGCATGTGTTACTATGTATGTCTGTTCATTCTAAAATTATACAGCCTGAGCCATCTAATGAAAGAAAATTAGTAATTGGCAATCAAATTTTAACTATGAAGTTAGTCAATTAATAATTCATATATATTTTAATTGATAATTTCTTCTACTTACATCCTTTAAATTAAAAGTATACTTTAGGGCTGGGTGAGATGGCTCAGTGGTCTAAAGCACCTACTTAGAACAAGCTAAGCAAAGCAAAGTACAGGGACCGCGGTTCAATCCCCCAGCACCACATGCCAGTCAGCCCCGCCCCCTGGTGGGCTGAGCTGGCCACAACACACAAAAAAAAAAATAAATAAATACACTATTTAAAAAAAAAATAAAAGTATACTTTACATAGGCACTAAGCAGTAATGATAATTCATTGTTAAAATCTACTAGCCAGGTATGATGGTGCACATCTATAATCCCAATGCTCAGGAAGCTGAGGCAGGAAGGGTGCCTTGAGTTTGAGGCCAGCCTAGACTACATAGGGAGACCCTGTCTCAAAAAAAATAAATAAATCCATGAGTGCTGCTTCTCTCAGGATGCATAAAAGATTAATTGAAATTCATTAACTGAAAATATATCCTAGCTTGTTCTCATCAGGGCATAGCTTTCTTTTTGCAGTGTGTCCTTGATTTGGCTTTAGAAAAAGCTCACAAGGCTGAATAGATGGGAAATAATCTGAGAAGCAGCTGCTAAAATAGTGCCAGAAGCAAACCCAGCAAATGGTAGGTAGTCGGAAAATGATAAAGTTGAAAATTCTATGGAGATTTTTCAACTTTTAGTAAAAGGACAGTTTAGTAGAAAGTAGGGGGAGGTAGGCCTTTACATATTCATGTAGGGAGAGGAATAAAATATGCCTCTTTTTTGAGTTCCTCCAGACAAGGATTGGAATGCAAGAACTATACCTTGGGGCAAAGAAGCAGCACCAGTGGGGGTAGGGAGGGAAGGATGGGAGGGGTCAAAGAGGGTGCAATCCACTCACAAGGCAACCGCAGCTTAAGCCCCTAGGAAAATTCTGGGAGCAGAGACATAATAACCTTTCTTCTATTTCCAAATAAAGCTTGGTAGTGCAAAACTCAAATACACATTGACTTTGTGGGATTTTAACACATGTGCAGGATGGAGCCAGCATACTAATTGTATTTTTCTAGAACTGTTAAATGATTTCTCCAGCTTCACAATAGCAGAGGCCTTATGCCACTTTTAACTTCTGCTGGGGAGCTTTCTGTTGCACCCCATGTATGTACTGCCAACACACCCTGAGAATTGAACAAAATGTGTTTGAGGAGCTGGGTGTGGTGACCCATGCCAGTGACTCCAGCACTGGGGAGGCCAAGGCCAGCCTGGGCTCCATGGTGAGCCCCTGTCTCAAAACAACACAATATGAGACTTTTAAAATGCACACTGCCACTGTCATTTCCTGATTATCAGTTCAAATAACTCAAAAACTGTGAGATCAACTCCAAATCAGATAGTCATGTGAGGGCTGGCCAGATAGCTCAGCAGATTAAAGTGCCTGATAGGCAGATGCAGGGACCAAGGTTTGATTCCTAGTGTGCTGTGCCAGCCCTGCCCCCCCCCCAGGGCTCACTGAGATGTCAATTGAGTCCAGGCATGGTGGCACACACCTGTAATCCCAGCTCTTGGGAGGCTGAAAACAGGAGGACCACTACAAGTCTGATCTGTGTAGTGAGACCCTGTAGACCCTGTACTAAATACATAAAATAAAAGATAGTTATGTGGCAATTTACCTAAATAGCTATATAAATAGCTGAAAATCAAGAGGGGAGACTGTTGACATTCAGCTGGAATGTAGTTCGTGCACAAAACTTTCACTTAGTCTGAAATTCTGACAGATTCAATAGGCTGGTTATTCTCTCTGTGGGCTGTCCACTGCCCTTCCCAGATTCGCTCTGGGTCCTTCCTTGTGCCCTAAGGCTAATTCCCAGCAATCTTGCAGGTAGGCTCTTTTGCCCTGTGGCTTCTGACTGGAGGCACAGACAGAATGGACAGGTGGACACCTGTCGGAGCACTGTTTATCCCCCTGGCTCCTGCCTACCTGGGCCCTGCTCCTTTCTGCAATCACAGTCCCAAGTGTCTTCAACAGGATGCCTGCTCCCTCTGGACTCTGTGACACTCCTCCTCCCCCACCTGGAGGCCTAGGGACGCATAGGGCTCCCTACTCTACTAGTGCCTCACTATCTCTGTGGGTTCCCCACACCTCTGTGAACACTCTCATCCTTAGTTTTGCTTCTGCTCAATTCAATTGGGTGGACTTTTCCTGAATGATGCACTTAATTAAGGATTTGTGTTTATTTTATTTTTTGCCGTAGTGGGAATTGAAGCCAGAGCCTTCAAACTGGACTACAGTCCTGGATAATTTCTCTTTCTTTCTTTTCTGGGACAGGGTCTTGCTAAATTGCCCAGGTTGGGATCAGACTTGCACTCTACCTGCCTCAGCGTCTTCTGGTGCTAGGACTCCCAGAATGCACCACCCACCTAGTTTAATTGTTTTCTCAACAAAGAGCAACTCAGAAGCAAAACAGGCCTTTTTTTAATTCTTTTTTTTTGTTTGTTTGTTTGTTTTTTTGCAGAACTGGGGATTGAACTCAGGCCCTTGCACTTGCCAGGGAAGCACTTATTCTACTGAGCCATCTCCCCGCCCCCTTTTTTAATTCTTGGTTTTTTTGTTTTGGTTTGCTTTTGGTGCTGGGAATTGAACTCAGGACCTTGTGCTTGCCAGGCAGGTGCCTATTCCACTGAGCTATCCCAGGACAGGTCTTTGACATTTATTTATTTATTTATTTATTATTTTTTACAATATCTGTTGTACATTTTTTCCCATAATTTTATTGAGAAACAAATAGCCATGAGACAGTTTCAAACCAAATTGGTAGGACAGATTCAATAATTAACACATTGCATACATTCTTCCTAGTGGTTAATTGCTGTACAAGATGCAGACATGATAGCCTATTTACAAACACTATTAGAACAAATCTCTCTATTGATTAAGAGAATGTAACTATATATCTATCCTAACCATTTTTGAACACAGGTACAAAATGGACATTCATCTGTATCCCCTTTTTTTGGTTAAGTTCCATTATTTGAATATTATAGGTGTGTTAACTCAGCAAAATATTCTAAAAGAGTCCAGTAGTCCATAATAGTATTGGGTTTTCCGCTTCACTGGCAATGTCAGAAATTGTTGACGTGAGTCCCCTACAGCTCAACATAACAGCATGGCTTTACTTCTTACACTTCGTTTTTATACTTTTCTGATACATATTTATATAACCAAAATGAAAAGGATTCCAGGATTATACTACCAAAGAAACAATAGCCAATTATAGCAAAAATTCACTGGAGGAAAGGGAGTAGAGCCAGGAATGCTGGTGCATGCCTGTAATCCCAGCAGTTGAGAAGGTTGAGGCAGGAGGACAGCCATGAGTTTGTGGCCAGCCTAGGCTACATAGTGAGTTCAAGGCCAGCCAACTACATAGTGAGAGCCTATCTCAAAGAAAAAAAAAAGTGGAGGATACATTAAAAAAAAAAAAAGGGAGCTGCAAGGGCCAGCCAAATAGCTCAGTGGACTAAAGCACATGTTTAGGCAGAGCACAGCAGCCAGGGTTCAATTCCCAGTGTGCCATGTCTGCCCTGCCCTCAGGGTGCACTGAGACTGGGCGTGGTGATTGACAACTGTAATCCCAGCACTTGGGAGGATGAAAACAGGAGAATCATTACAAGTCTGATCTATGTAGTGAGACCCTGAAAACCCTGTGCTCTGTATTACATTAAAAAAAAAGCTGCACATGATGGCACACACCCATAAACCAAGTTAGTTGGGAGGCTGCAGCAGAGGATCCCAAGTATGAACAAGAGGAAGAGGAAGACTGTTTAGAATCAGGCTTATGTAGAGGACTGCAGGAGCTACATAGTGAAGCCAAGCCCACCCTGGACTAGACCTCAGTGTGGACAAAATAAAATGATGCCAAAATTAGCCCTTCCACCAGAACTGCCCTTCCAGCTAAATCACACCCTTGGGGATGTGTGTGGCTATCATTCTCAGGGATTGTCCTGAGGGCAATAATTTATGATAGAATGGACCCTCCTTTTACAAGGATGAGGATTGTAATGCAGTGCCCTTTGGGCCATTAACTGGAGGACAAGATAAGTCACACACCTATCCTCCCAGTTTTGTGGAAGTTAGGCAGTCATGTGCCCCGCAGCCCTTAACCCTCACTGTAGCCACAGCCAAAGACTTCAGCACAGGGGGACATACTAGCATAGACATATTCTGGAAGTTTAGAGCCTTACTTTTGAGTAGAAGTTTGGTGAGTTTGTGAAATGAAAGAATGGTATTAGGATAATAAATCTGTTTAAGGAGCCTTTAGGAAAGTGATTGTTATGTTGTAGAAATGTGGATGAGTTACTTGCAGTCTCTGTGTTAGTTTGCTTTCCGTCAATATAAGAAATATCCAATATTAGTCAACTTAAAAAGAGGAAAGTTTTATTTTGGCTCATAGTTTCTGAGATTTCAGTCAGTGTTTGGTTGACTTTATCATTTTTGGATCTGGACAAAGTAGAACATCATTCCAGGAGCATGTAGTAAAGCAAAGGTAGAGCTTACTGCATGGGGTTCAGGAACCAAAGAGAGAAAGAAGAAAGGCAGGTTCAGTGTCCCTTCGAGGACAGGCCCCAGTGACCTAACCTCCTTCTACCAGGCCCCACCAGCTAATAATTCTGCCACCTTTCAATAGCATGTCAGGCCAGTAACAATCACAAAAGAGGATAACTTATGCTTTCTTGTAGGAGTGGAACAAAGATTGAGAAGAACTAAGGGAAGGACTTGTGCTCATGCAAACTAAAAGCTATACACATTTTTACCAGCTGAGTTTTTATGAATCATGGGTTTGTTCCGCTATCCCAGAGGATACAATGGAAATGCTGATACATGTCAACCAGGTTTTATAAATATTTTGAACAATTTGTCCTTCAAAATGAATTCCTCAGTCACTATGAAGTTCTTGTTATCATCCTTTCTAATATGACCTTGGATGCTGTGATGGTTGTATTTAACAGCAAAAAGAAAACTCCAGCCCACTTTGTAAACAATGACCAAAATATATTTACATCCTTACAAGGAAGGTGAAGCGTTGATCAGTGAAGTTCAGTCACGAGGAAGATCATCCTCTGAAAGAGGAAGCAGGGTAGCAGAGTTGAACAATGTTATAGTTAGATATTAAATGTCTGCCAAAGGCTCCTGTGCTGATGGCTTGGTCCCTGGCTTGTGACATCACTGGGGATGATGGAACCTTTAGGAGATGAGATGTAATAGGAAGAAGTTTGGTCTCTTGTGGGGACATGCCTTTGAAGGGAGCACTGAAAACTTGATCCCTTCTTTTTCTCTTTGCTGCCTGGCTACCATGAAATGAACAGCCCTACCCCACCACACACTCCCTTCATGAGTACTGTGCTACAACAATCCCAGAGCAACAGGACCAAGTCGTCATGGACTAAAATCACTGAAACCATGAGTTAAAATAGACCTTTCCTTCTTTTTTTTTTTTTTAACTAGGAATTGAACTCCGGGCCTCGTGCTTGCCACGAAGGCACTGTGCCACTGAGCTAGATTCCTGACCAACCGTTCCTTCTTTTAAGTTGCTTATCTCAGGTATTTTTGTCACAACAATAAAAATTTGACTAAGACAATCTGCAAACCAATTTTCATCTTCATTAGACAATGGGGTTTCTTATAGATCAAGTTGAGAGGTGAAGAATTGATTAGTCGGGGCCGGGGAGATGGCTCAGTAGAATAAGCACTTGCCTGGCAAGCGCAAGGGTCTGAGTTCAATCCCCGGTTCTGCAAAAAAAAAAAAAAAGAATTGATTAGTCAAGGATCTATAGTCCTATGGAAAGTCATCATCTGAGAAAGGGAGCAAAATTGCAGGGCTGAGAAGATTATACTAAGTGACCATGAGTTGAAATGAGGATAGAAGTGTATCACATTCAGGTGACTAGCAGAGAGTAGTGGGCATTGTAAAAGTTTAGGAAGTTTTTCTCAGAAACAGGAATGTAGATAGCAGGGGGGAAAGAACTCATTGAAATCTTTTCAATAGCTTTAATGAAAATGGAGGTGGTAGTAACTGTCTGTAGACAGAGAGGTAATCCTGAAATCACTGGGTCTGACTGCTGAGTCTAGTACCCTGTTGGCCTGTTGTGTCCTTCATGGGGTTAAGTTAGGACACCAAATCATTTCCTTCCCATTGCTAAGTAAACAGAAAGGGAGCTGGTAATTGGGGTGTTGCAAATGGAGGCTAAGGTCATTTGGTTGGTTGTCCTCAGAGGATTGCTTTCTATATAATAGCATCAGGAGGGGAACTTTTTAGTAAATTGCAAAAGGGCTAAGACATCAAAGAAAAGTTTGGTAGACAGTTCTAGCAATAGCCTCCAAGTCATAGAAATGCCCAGCACTGTCTTACTGTAAGGAAGAGGAAAATCTCAAATGCCTTGAAGTCAGGAAGGGTCCAAGTTGAACCTTATGGTATCCAGAGGTGACTCAAAAATTTGATATAAGTCTGACAGAACTGAAATGTTTACTTTGATACTTTATTATGCTCAGTAGCAGACACACCATGGAGCAAGAAGATAGTATCAACTCTGGCATTGGGGGACATAAAAACAAATCATCTATATTCTTCAATAGCTGAACCTTCTTCTTTAGCTGACTGAAGGCAATGTCAGCTAAAGTTCAAAAAAATTGAGGAAAAGAGATAGGGCTTTCAGGATTGCCTTAGTTACTTTCCTCACTGCTGCGATGTAATACCTGACACCCACCACTTGAAGGAAGGGTTTATTTGGCTCACGATTTGTAGAGGTTTCAGTCCATAATTGGCTGGCTCCAGGGCAGGTTGGCATGGCATAGTAGCATGGAAGAGGAGACTTGTTCACAGTATGGTAGTGAGAAACAGAAAGAAAAATCAGGGCCAGCCAAATAGCTCAGCAAATTAAAGTGCCTGTAAGCAAGCTCAGGGGTCATGGGTTCGATCCCAGGGCCTGCCATGCCAGCCCTGCCCCCAGGGCACCCTGAGATGGCAGTTGAGACTGGGTATGGTGGTGCGTGCCTGTAATCCTACCTCTTGGGAGGCTGTCAATAGGTGGATCACTACAAGTTCAATCTAGTGAGACCGGAACACTCTATAAAGCCTTCCTGAAAAATAAAAAATAAAAAAGAGAAGAAAAATCAAGGGAGGAGGAGGGAGATGGATGCTTCTGGGCCACGCCCACAGTGATCACCTCTTCCCATCAGGCTTCACCTCCCAGCATCACACCTGTCCATAATCTCACCAGTGTACTAATCCAATGATAAGTATCTCGCACCCATGATCTAGTTCCTTCCAAAAGCTCCACCTATGAGTGCATGAGGCTTTTGTAGGGGAATATCTAGAATATAAACCATAACAAGTACTCGTTTGCAAAAGGACTTTCCAGGTGTATTGTCAACCCTTCCAGGTAAAAGCAAAGAGGTTTTCAGTGAGGGTGTGCTAATTTACTAAAGAAAGTGCTACTCAGTGGGGCTGGACACAGGGTCGGTGGCCTAAAAAGAGTGCTGAATTTTTGCTGCACATGCTTAAAAATGCAGAGAGTAATGCTGAACTTAAGGGTTTAGATATAGATTCTCTGGTTATTGAACATATCCAGGTGAACAAAGCACCCAAGAAGTGCCGCCGTACTTATAGAGCTCATGGCCAGATTAATCCATACATGAGCTCCCCCTGCCATATTGAGATGATCCTTACTGAAAAGGAACAAATTTTTCCCAAACCAGAAGAGGAAGTTACACAGAAGAAAAAGATATCCCAGAAGAAACTGAAAAAACAAAAAATAAATTAAGCATAAAATAAATGAAAATAAAATTAATGTTGTCTGTTAAATAAAATAAACTAAAGAAAGTGCTACGAAAATCAACAGCTGAAAAGTATTAGCTCTTGGGGAGACCACTGGGCAAAAAGATATGATTAAATCTCTGCTCTCTTCCATTAGGTTTTGTGGACAGATAGGGTGGGAGTGGTACAAGGGCTGATGCAGAGAAAAGACAAGTTTCTTTCTTTCTTCTTCTTTTTTTTTTTTTTTTTTAATATATTTAGTACAGGGTCTACAGGGTCTCACTACATAGATCAGACTTGTAGTGATCCTCCAGTTTTCAGCCACCATGCCCAGTCTAAGACAAGTTTCTTAAGTGCAAAGTTGTCCACTGTAAGTTGCATGCAGCCACATCCTTGGAGTTTGAGAGAACGGGGATTGTTTGCTATTGGACAGAGGATTGTTATCATCCACTTGGATTTTGACTGGAGATACTGAGTGGAAGAGTCCAACATCTATGTTGGAATATGCCTAGAGGTCATTGGGAAATTCCTAGAGGACAGGATTCACCTACCCTGAGGTTAGCAGGGTAGAGATACTCCTGGGTGGGTCTAATTCTATAAGCCAGAGTCTTGAGGTAGAGTTAATTGTAGCACCGTTTTCACCTTTTGGAGAGAAAAAGAATATAGGCTTGATACATTTCCAGAAAATCCAACAAAAGATGTATGAAGGTCAAAAAAGGGAGTGAGAAACAGAGACTTTCTGAGAAAGGGCCTAATTGGAAAGAAGTGGGTAGGTGGACTGCCCATTAGCTCACTTGTTTAAATACCTGCTTAAACAAAACAGTCAGGCTCAGGATGCTGTGGTTCAATCCCCAGATCCTCAAGCCAAACCAGACCTGCCCTGAAGGCATCCTGAGCAGCCCCCCAAAAAAGGAAAAAAGTGGGTAGAGATTTGAAAATTGCTGTAGTTAGTTAGCTAGCCTCACCATTTGGATCAGGTCAGAGCTCCAGAGAGGGTATATTGAAAGTGTGTGGAATTTAAGGACAGCTAGAGCTCTGAATTTTACATTCCTAATTTCAACATTTAATTCCCCTAGTTGGTTGATTTTAAGTAGAAGAAGTATCCCCTGAATTTCCCCCAAAACAACCACAGTTTTGTTTGGAAGAAAATAGTAAAGTATCCTTGTCAAAATTTAATCACAACAGGCATTTGTAAATAAAAGTTTTCCAAAATGGCCTGTATGCTTAGAAAAGCAGGCCTTTTGATTATGATATGTAGGGGCAGTTGGGATGTCCCACACACTCCTCCCCATTTTTAAAAATGAAGGTCCATATGTTTGGCAGTTGTCCTCCTTGCAATCCGAGGCTCAAGAGACTGCAGATCTTTATCTTTTTCTAGGTTAGCTAGGGATGGATCTTTGGTTAGCTAGGGATCTCTGGTTAGCTAGGGAAGCTATTCAGTAAGAACCCTTTGCTGCCCAATGGCAATCATGTTTTACTAGGATGCTGAGAGCCTCAGGAAGTCTAGCCATAAAGACAGAGATAGAGGTCTCATCATTCAAATCCTTAACCCTTGAGTTCTGTACTTTGTTCGGTCCTACCAAAGTTATGGTTGACTATTCTTTTCTATAATGCTTACCAGTTCCCCTGATGGGGAAATCAGAGAAATGGGCCAACTCGAGCTCTCCAGGTCCAGAGATGTAGCCAATTACAATTTCCTAAATCCTAACCTTTAGCCACAGAACCAGGTGGAGTGCCAAGAGGCAGCTGCCTAGCAGGAGACTCAGAACGTGCTTTTCCCTTTCTGTAGGAACTCACAGGCATGCACCACCACACCCAGCTGGGCAAAGGCATTTTAATAACCCTGAGGTCATTGGATTTTTATATGTTCCTTTTGATGACTCATCCTGCTCCTCAGTATTGAGGCCTCAGGGTAATCTTTCTAAAAATACTGCCAACCTCCCCAAAATGGGATTTTTAAAATCATAAGAGGTTTGCTAGGAGCCTGTCCTGCTGTCTGTGCTCTTCCTGATGGCAGAAGGAGGACAGGGAGATGTCTCAGAATCGGCAGTGCACCCAGGAAGTAGGTGGCACAAACATTGCACCCATAAAATCAGCCTCTTACCACAGGATACTGGCTGAAACTTAAGGTATTCAGATCTATTTCTTCAATCTTAAACTTCCAAAATTAAAAACTTGTTAAAACTTTCCATTTTTTTCAACTTTGGTATCATTCAATTTCTAACAATATAATAAACAACATCATAGGTCAATAACTATTCACTTAAAGGAATAAATTTTATGTAAAGGGGTGAGTTATATCATAACAGGGCAACCTATCTAGTTAAGGAGGGGGATAAAAACATCAGATATGTGGCATACACCTGTAATCCCAGAAATGTGGGAGGCTAAGAAGGAGGGTCATAAGTTTGAGCCCAGTCTGGGAAGCTAGTGACTTAGCTTGAGATTCTGTCTCAAAATAAAAATAAAACACAAAAAGAGCTGAGGATGTAGTTTGGTGCAGAGGCCCTGCTTTCATTCCCTAGTGCTATAAAGACAGACAGAAAGAGAGAGAGA
>NW_004524717.1:5406721-5411861 GCF_000260255.1 Octodon degus
AGAGAGAGAGAGAGAGAGAGAGAGAGAGAGAGAGAGAGAGAGAGAAAAGAAGGAAAGAGAGAAGAAAGGGAATTTACCATTCTTTATATCAACTTTACTTAATTATTGAAGAAATTTTAAAATTATTGAGGTTTTGAAGGGGGAAAAAATCATCTTCCTGGCTTCACTGTATGACATCTGTTGATATTATCATGACAGCATTAGGTAACTGCCATGGCAACCTTAATTTAATCCTCCATCCGTGTCTGGGAACACCAGGCACCCCAGGAAGTGAGGAGGGTGACTCAGCGGGCGGCGCTGTCCTGGCCCTGTGACTCAGGGACATAGCCTGTGCTCAGCCTGGCTACTGGCACCATTAGATGAGACGCAAATCACAGCCACTATGTGACCCATGATGTTTGCCACAAGAGCAAAGGGATGGCTTTGCTAAATATTCCTATAAAGTCTATTTTCATCAATTTTTGAGAAAATCTTTACTTTCTGCTTATTGTAGAGTCTTTGTATTATTTTTATACTCTTTGGAGAGGTGCGCAGGAAGTGGCACCCAGGGCCTTTCTCTGAGCTACAGCTACTTTTTTGAGACAGGGACTCTGAATCACTAAGTCAGCCATGCTGGGCTTCAACTTGTACTCCTCCTGCTCCACCATGCAGAGTACTGGAGTTACAAACCTGCACCACCACACCGGGCTCTTTTTGTCTTTTAGATACAATCACAACATATTCATCTCTTTTATCTTTGAGATGTAAAGTCAGGGGGAATCTGAAACTTTGACCGGTTCTTTGTATTGTCTTCTGCTTTTGTTCCAAGGTTGATGGGAAAGCAGAATTAATGGGAACATGAGACATCGTTAGGGTCCATTTCCTGGTAGCCATCACAGAAACAAGGCTTGTCAGCATCTTACCACATTCAAATCTAGAGTTACAGTACAGCTCCTATGCTTTGCATATACTGTGAAGTCTGAGAAATAAAATTGAGCCATCGCTCCCTTCAAACATGTATTGAGTATCCACAGTGTGCCAAGTTCAAAAGACATATTCCAATGAAAGGAATAAAAATAGACAAATAATATCATCCCTCTAAAAAAGCAACAGAGTACTAGGGAGATAGCTCAGCGGTGTAGGTGCCTGCCTGGCAAGTGCAAGGTCCTGAGTTCAATCCCTGACACAGAAAAACAAAAAAACACAAAACAAAACAGATTGTTGTTAATAAAGCACCAGGAATTTTTTTGTTACATAGAATTTTCTTTCCTTTTTTTGTTTTGTTTTGTTTGTTTGTTTGTTTAACACTTTTAAAAGTTATGAGTTCAGGCCAGGGAGATGGCTCAGTGGAACAAGCGCTTCCCTGGCAAGCACAAGGGCCTGAGTTCAATCCCCGGTTCTGACACACAAAAAAAGTTATGATCATGTGCCTCTACAGGAAAACAGAATTTTATTTGCATAGCTAAATATATATTAAATCCTGTTTACGTTTGGGGAAAATAATGTGAAAGAAAACAGAAGTTGTATAATATTGAAAGAAACTGGGGGAAAACAGAAAAACCCTCACCCTTGATTTTCAAAACTTGTGTGTAACCTCCCATCTGGGCATATATCTGCACTGACACCTCACTCTTTCATTCATTCTTTCGTTCACCCATTCATTCATTTTGATTTGGGACAAGGTCTTATGAGGTAGACTAAGCTAGTCTCAAACTTGCATCAGTTCTCCTGCCTCAGCCTCCTGAGTGCTAGAATAGGATTGTGTGAGTCACTAACATACTTTATAATTACATTTTTGAGCCAGGCATGATGGTGCACACCTATGATCCCAGTACTCTCAGCTGAGGCAGAAAGTTCCCAGGTTCAAGCTAGCCTGGGCAATTTTCCAACTTAGTGAGAGACGCTGTCTCAAAAATAAAAATGGGAGGGCTGGTGAGATAGCTCAGCAGACTAAGCATCTGCTTAGGCAAAGGCAGGGACTGGGGTTCAATCCCCAGTACCACATACCACACTGGCCCTGCCTCTAGGGTACATTGTGCCGGAAATGGAGTCCAGGCATGGTGGCGCATGCCTGTAACCCCAGCTGCTAGGGAGACTGAAAACAGAAGGATCACTACTAGTCTGAACTGAAAAACCAACAAAACAAAAATTAAAAATAAAAATGGGGCTGGCGACATAGGTCAATGCCAAGATCCTGGATTCAATCCCCAGTGCCACAAACTGTACTAATATTTTTGAACTCTAGGTCATTTGAAAGTCTCTACTAATGCAGTTTACCATAGCTGCACACGAGTTAACCAGCTTGCTGCCTGCTTTCCCCGTCTCCTCTGAGCGGAGCCTCTGATGCACGGCCGCTTCACGCCCACTGCTGCCCACAGGAGCTTCTGTAGTCTCACACACGGCACGTCCATAGTTAACCGAAAGGAAGGTTATTCTTGCTTTTGCAACATGGTTCTCTGAAACCATACAGATCCCAGGGCCTGCCTCCCTCATGGCTAATGATTTTATTTTGTCTCATATTAATCAATCTGTTGAAACAAGATTGCATACTCTCTGTCAAACTGGTTCCACTTCATTTCGGTGACCTTCGGTCAGTGTTTGCAGTGTACCTGCTGATTGAGCTGACACTCCTACCTCATGGTGTGGCTCCCTGAAGAGCCTCTGGCTTTATGCCAGTCTGCTCTTTGACTTTATTTCTCCAACTTTCAGACATGTAGTTTTAAAATTTCCACACATTTACCTTGTATTATCCCAGAACTTCCTGCACATATTTCAGCCTATTTATAGTAGTAGTTGTTTTACTCTGATTGTGGGAGCTGCTGAAAACAGCTTCCATTAAAGGTGATAAGGAAACACAGAATCCTTTATTGCGTGGTGCTCACTAATTTTATCTACTGCAGATGAGGAAGGCAGCAAAAAAACTTTTTCCTTTTTTTTTTTTGTGCAGTGCTATAGATTAAATCTGGAGCCTCAGGCAGGTTCTCAGCTGCTAAGCTGTACCCCTATCCCTAGAGAGATTCCTAGAGAGGATTCCTGGCTAGTGATGAACATCATAACTCTGTCATTACTTAGCAGTGCCACCTGGGAGGAGTCATGCAGGGTATAACCTCATGGCCTAGCGTCCCTGTCTGTCAAGTTGACAGGGTTAGTGGCTGGGATAATTCTAAGATCCCTAGTAGTCACTGATTATGGCCTCCAGACAAAGGAAGTCATGTTTCAGTTCTTGATCTATATTTCAATATATTATTTACTGTAAACTGGTAGCATACAATGGTAATCCCAGCACTTTGGAGGCTGAAGCAGGAGGATCATCAGGAATTCAAGGTCTGCCTAGGTTACATAGTGAGTTCAAGACCAGCCTAAACTACATAGCAAGATCTTGTCTCAAAAATCCAGTACTAGCCAGTTGTAGTGGCACAAGCCTGTAATAGCAGCACTCAGGAGACTGAGGCAGGAAGATTTCTGGGAATTTGAGACCAGCCTGGGCTATATAGTGAGTTCAAGGTCAGCTTGAAAACCCTGTCTCAAAAACAAAGCAAAAGAAAAAGCCAATAATAAGAATAACCTACTTAGCCTAGTAATATTTAAAAGTCTTTTATTTCTCTCTTTAATATATTTTCTTTAAAAGATGCTGGAGACTGAAGCTAGGGCCTCCCCCACGTTAAGCATACTCTGTACTACTGAGCCAGAGCCCAGCACTATATGTAACCTTTAAACTATCCCTTAGGTAGGAAGAATTATTACCCTCTTTTTGTTTTGTTTTTTGATGAAACAACTTAGGAAAGTTCCTTCACTGATGCAATGAGACACAGGTAGCCACAGAGTCATTACCAGCATTTGGGGCCTGTCTGCTGGTCCTACGCTTGGCCTGAGCAGTCGGCCGTGATTCGGAGCCAAGAACAGAGCAGCTGATCCGCCTCCACTTCAAAGTCAGGGAGTCTGTATTTATGTCCTCTCCCTGTACTTGCTGTAATTGTATCCAAAAGAAAAATTATATACAGATGTGGTCACCTTTCAGGAAGCAGCTACATAATAAAGGCTGACAACCTACATCTAATGAAATCACTTTAAACGATGATCTTGGCATGACAACACGGTGCGCAACCATTCTGGCTTCCACATGGTGACTGGGGTGGAGAGGCAGTCCTGGTGTTATGTAATATGCACTGAGTTATTTGAAGAATGGCCAACGTTTACAATATCAGTATTCAAGTAAGCTCTGGGTTAGGCTAAGGTACAGAGCCATTATACAGCAATAATATGAGCTTCTATTCGCCCCTATGGCAGAGAAACATATGGCCTTTATCTTTCTTGTTTTTCTGGCTTCCCCTTCCTATTGCTCTCTGAATGCTGAGTCTGTAGTAACTCATCAGGGGCGGCGCTGCACACAGAGGGCCTTTCTCTGGGCAGAGCTTGTGCATCTTCTCTGTAAATAGGGAGAACAAAGACCCCAAGAGATGAACAAAGGACAAAGGGGAAATTCACAAAAGAGGAAATTTAGTTGTTTAACAAATAGTGGGGAAAGATTCCATCTCACTAGTAATCAAAGCTATGCAAATTAACACACTAATGAGAGACTGTATCCCTGACTGCGACTTCTGCTTCTTTCTTGATTGCTGGGAGTCTTAGAAGTGGATTCTGCCCTGGTGAAGAGAAAATTGAAAGTGACACATAGTAGATTTGAAAAAAACATTTTCATGCATTTTGAGGTAGTAACTTCATACCTGGGATTCCATTCTGAGACAGTCTGAATAGGAAAGATATTTTGTAGACCCTAAAAAGCTCATCCCCAGGGCTGTTTGTAATAGCAAAAGGAGGAAATGTCAAATGTCTAGTTAGACATTAAAATACTATATATTTATGTGTATAATATCACTCATTCTATCAACCTATTGAACACATTGTAGAGAAATTACCTTTTTTGTTTGTTTGTGTCATGGTACCAGGAAACAAATTCATGACCTTGTGTTTGCCAGGTTGGCGCTGTGCCACTGAGCATATCCCTGGCCCTTTTCTTTCTTTTTTTTTCTTTTTTTCCAGAATCAGGGATTGAACTCAGGCCCTTGGGCTTGCCAGGCAAGTGCTTATTCTACTGAGTTATCTCCCCAGCCCTCTTTTCTTTCTTTCTTTCTTTCTTTCTTTCTTTCTTTCTTTCTTTCTT
>NW_004524717.1:5411961-5415481 GCF_000260255.1 Octodon degus
CTTCCTTCCTTCCTTCCTTCCTTCCTTCCTTCCTTCCTTCCTTCCTTCTTTTTTTTCGACACAGGGTCTCATTGTGCATTTCAAATGGGCCTTGAATTCACTTTGTACCCTAGGCTGTCCTCAAACAGGTGACCCTCCAGCCTCAGCCTCCCATGTGCTGGGATTATAGGTGGCACCACCACGTTCAGCTCTAAAATTATTTTGCAATGTATTTCTAATCACATAGGAAAATGCATATGTTATCATGCAGTGTGAGAAGCCAGCTAATAAAAACCATGAAACAACCATGGAAATGAGTAGATTTTATAACAGATGAAAACACACACACACACACACACACACACACACAGAGTTTTATTTTTTAAAAATAAAAGACTATGGGCAAGGTTGCACTAAAATGTTAACAGTTGTCTTCACATTGGAACTCCTTTTGCTTTTCCATATTTTCAGTATTTTTATATTAATTTTTAGAGTAAAGACCAAAATATTCAGACAAAGAAAGACAGAGGAAAATGTAACAAAATATTTGATGATAGACCCCATTAAAAAGTAATATCTAAAGGAGAGAACAAACTCCCTAGATTTTACCTCTCTCACTTTTCTCATCCTTTTGTTTTATGTATACCTTTTCCTGTATTAAATAATATTAAATAATTAATCTTCTTGAAACATAAGATGTTCTAACAGTTTCTTGAATTTTTATAGCAACATGCTCTCATAAGCAACTTTGTTTAGAGTCTTTAGTTTACTTGGAACTCTATTTAAAATTCTAATCTTTCTCTCACAAATGAGAACTTCTTTATACAATTTTAATTGAGTGACCATGTTGCAATTTTTCAAAGAGAAAATGATTTTTAAAGTGAGTATGTTGGGGGCCGGGGAGATGGCTCAGTGCAATAAGTGCTTCCCTGGCAAGCGCAAGGGCATGAGTTTAATCCCCAGTTCCGAAAAAAAATAAAATAAAGTGAGTATGTTGGAGCACACCTGTAATCCCAGCATTTGGGAGGCTGAGGCAGGAAGATGCTTTGAGTTTGGGCTACAGTGACAGAGATCTTGTCTCAAGAAACAAAACAAGGCAAAGCAACAACAATAAAGGAATTTATAGTTTCTAGAAAATAGAACTCAGAGCAAGAGAGAATGATGGATATTTTATTTTTTATTTATTTATTTATTTAGATTTCTTTTCTTTTTTCTTTCTTTCTTTTTTTTTTTTTTTTCGCAACTGGGGATTGAACTCAGGCCCTTGCACTTGTCAGGGAAGCACTTATTCCACTGAGCCATCTCCCCGGTCCCTTTGATGGATATTTTATGGGAGAAAGTCCTGGTATATAAAACCTATCAAGGCTGCTTCTCTACCACTGCTCCTCCCTCTTTGCTCTTGCTGTTTTGCTGTTTTCTGCCACCATGAGCTGCTGCCTTCTGCCGTGTTCCACCTCGCCTTTGAGCTAGCAAAGTATGGACTAAAACCTCCACAAGCTGTGAGCTAAATAAACCTTTTCTTAAAAAGAATATTTATTTATTTAGGTAGTACCAGGGATCAAACTCAAGACCTTGTTCTTGCCAGGTAAGCACTTATTCCACTGAGCTATCTCAACATTCCCATTTTCTTAAAAAGAAAAAAATTAAAACCTATCGAGAGGTATCTAGGGCTGGTGAGATAGCTCAGCGGACTAAGCACCCACTTAGTCCAGCGCAGGAACATAGATTCAATCCCTAGCACCACCTGCCACACTGGCCCTGCCCCTGGGTGGGCTGAGCTAGCCACCTAGTCCCAGCATAGTGGCGCACACCTGTAATCCCAGCATTGGGGAGCCTGGAAACGAGAGGATCACTGCAAGTTCAAGCTGCAATACATAAAAAAAAAATTTTTTTTTTAAAAAGAAAGGGATCTATGCAGTAACATTGATCTACAGTATACTGAGAAATACATGCCAGACACTGGAGAGCACTGGGTTGAATGTGTATTGCACACCTAAAGTCCAAGCCCAGCGGGTAGGCCGAACTCCTCACCGTGTTGAGGCAGAGGGGAAGATAAAACTCGCATGTTCTGTCAGCAGCCCTCAGCGTTCTTCCTGCCTCATTTGCCCTAAAATATTCCGAATTGTCAGCTTCTGTTCAGAACATATAATATCTTTTGGGAACTGAATCTTATTAATTCTACATGAATATCAACAAGCCCCCCACTCTTCTCAGCTGTTCTGTAATATGTGCTTCTGAAAACAAAACCCAAAAAGTAACAAGCGGTGCAGCTCTTTCTGCTCTGAATTTGGGCACAAATAAAGCTAAGACGATCGCAGCACTCCCGCGGAGGCTGCTGTCGCCTGCGGGCTGCTGTCTGCCCCCTCCGCTCTCCCTGTGCCCGGGACCCCTTGTGTCCCCACGTTGCCAGCTCAGAGAGCCCACACACCCGCTTGTGCCCCTTCCCGGGCTCACCCTTCCTGGATTGTCGTCATGCAATGGAAAAACAGCGTTGCTGACCAGGCGGCTGAATTGAAGTTTCCAGAAGTAAAACGAGGGCGTTTTCCTCCAGGGAAAAAAAGGCATTTATTTCTCACACATACCGTGGGATTCTGAAACTGCTAGCAGGTTTGTGTCCCACACCATGTAGGGAAATAGATGGCGCTCAGTTGCGGAGCCATGAAGAAACCGTGCTGTGGCAGAGCCGGGCCACGTTTCTAGTAACCCCGCGATCCTAAAACCAAAAGGACAAACAAAATAGAGCACCAATGGCTCTACTACTTCTCCTTTCACCAGGAAAAAAATGCAGTAATAGGTATTTCCTACTTCTGAGTTCTGTAATAGCACCCTTGAGTCGCTGAGCTCTTTTGGGTGTTACTTCTTAAAACAAGATGTATTCATATTAAAAATCTAGTATAGTCTTCAAAATGACAGAATGAATGTAAGTTCAAAATAATGAAGTGTTTCTCTTTCCTAAATTGTTATGCAACTTAATAGCCCTGTCACAATTCTTTAAATTTGAAAATAAACAAGATAGCAGCCTCAGCTTTGCAAAACTATGAGTATTATAGGGGGGGGGGGAAGCTAGGTTGGCAGTAATCCTAGCTACTTGAAAAGCTGAGGCAATATAGTAACTTAATGAGGCTGTATCTCAAAATAAAAAGGGCTGGGGATGTAGCCCAGTGTGCAGGCCCTAAATTTGCCCCCACTACGAAATAAACAAACATAGCAAGTCATAGCTAGGCATGGTGGGCCATGCTTGTAATCCCAGCATTGTGAGGCCGAGGCAGGAGCATCACAAGTTCAAGCCCTGCCTGAGCAACTTCACAAGACTCTGTCTCAAAATAAGAAAAAATTTTAAAGGTCTGGATGTGCCACTCAATGCAAAAGCTCTGGGTTCAATCCTCAGTACCGGGGGTGGGGGGCAGCTGAGTATCTTATAACCAACAGAAATTGTGACATACTATTGTTCTGACTGATGGGTACACAAAATATTATCCCTGGCACCTTCTTTTTTGTTTGTTTGGGTTTTTGTTGTTTTGTTTCATTTTTTTATTTTTTT
>NW_004524717.1:5415657-5421660 GCF_000260255.1 Octodon degus
AAGTAGGTGCCTTAGACCACTGAGCCATCTCTCCAGCCCCTGTTTCATTTTTTTAGAGAGAAGACCTTGCTATGTAGTTGAGGCTGGCCATGAGCTCACTGTGTAGCCCAGGCTGGCCTGAAACTCATGGCGATTCTCCTGCCTCGGTCTCCTGAGTGCTGGATCATAGGTAGGTGCCACCACACCCAGGAGCATAATGTTCTTTTAAAAATATTTGGGCCTTGGGCCGGGGAAATAGCTCAGTAGAATAAGTGCTTGCCTGGCAAGCGCAAGGGCCTGAGTTCAATTCCCAGTTCAAAAAAAAAAAAAAAAATTTGGGCCAACGATAGAGCTCAGAGATACTGCGCCTACCCAGCAAACATGAGGCCCTGGGTTGGATTCCTGGTACCAAAAAAGAAAACATATGTAAAAGAGAGCCAGGGATGTACCTCAGCAGTACAGCACCTACGTAGCAAGCGCGAAGTCGAGTTCAATTCCCAGTACCAAAAAAGAAAATAGTAAAAAAAAATGTAAAAGATTCAAGAGGAGCATAGTTCTTCATACATAATACAAAACATCACTAGGCTGATAATGCAGTGGGAGAGCACATGCTTACCATGTGTAGAGTTCTGGGCTCCATCCTAAGCACCAAAAACAAAAACCGAAATGTTACTGATGTATGATGGGTAATTACCCCAGTGCACGCTCTAATTATAGACCTGTGAGCCTCTGAGTAAGGTCATAAGCAGGATCAAAAAGCATTAAGTGGTTTCTGCTTCCGGCCATGACAGAGCAACAGGAATTGAATTTTCCCTCCCACACTAACCAAGAAACCAAATAACACATGCAACACTGGTTTCTACACATTGGACAACCGAAAGCTCAGGATGAGTTCACTGGGAGAAGGAATCCAAAGGAGATGTGTCCTGGCCTTTTCTCAGTGTCCTGTTTAGCAAGTGCCTGAGGGATGGCCTGTGGGTCCCGAGAATTGCCTGAGTTGAAAATGATGAAGTTAAGGTGAAGGTGGCTAGAACTTCCAGGAGTGGTGATAAAAGGATTGCACAGAAAGCAGCTTCGAAGATTGCGGAGAGTTCGCCTCAGATTTCCAGCTGTGCATTTTTTTTTTCCAGCTGTGCACTGATTAGATATCCTAGTGAGGCAACCATTGGAGGCTAGAGAAATTACCACCAGGAGGAACTAATGGAGCAATCTGAGAGGTCACACTGGGTCAGGAATAACTTGTGTTCCTACTCACAGATGCCACAACGATGAGACATGGAAGAGAAGTACTGCCTTGGTTACTTTCTGGTTACCGGAACACAATACACAACACCCACAGCTTTTAAGGAGGAGAGCTTTATTACAGCTCACAGTTTTGTTTTGTTTGCATGTCATCATGCTGTGCTATTGAGTACAGAAGACTTCCCTCCTCTCATCTTGAGACCATTTCATCCACTGCTCTGTTTGGCTGCCAGCCTCTGGTCTCTGTTCTGCAATGATGAGGCAGATTCCCTCTTCCCAGGGAAGAGAAATCCATGGTCTGTTGCCTTTGCCAATAACTGAATTGTTGGAGAGCCCGGTTGCAAAGCTTTTGCCATTGGCATCTTTCACATGGACCACATCAAAAGAGCCAGGATGTCTCTCCTGTTGGTGATCAGAACAGTCCTTCCCAAGTGGGCACCTGAAGTCCCCATACACAGATTAGCAGTGTCAAACTTGATAAAATCAGTCATCTTGGCAATGTCCAAATCAATGTGGATGGTGTCATTCCCCTAGATGAGGGGTTGAGCGTAGTGAATGGTGCGAGCATCGAGTCACCAGTTGTGGGATTCCTTTCATGCCCAAAAAGATCTTTCTTACTTAGTACAACTTACAGTTGGCCTCCTCAGGTGTAATGCAGTAAACAGCAAAGCGAGCCTTGGTGTCATAGATCAGACGGAAGTTCTCTCTAGTCTTATCAATGCTGGTAACATCTATGAAACCAGCAGGGAATGTTATATCAGTTCAGACTTCACCATAATCTTAATGAAGCACTGTATGCAAATATTCTTTACTTCATCACTGGTCAGGGCATACTTAGGTCTGTTCCGTAAGAAGATGAAGAGAGGCAGACATTCTTTCAGCTTGTGGGGATGATCAGGTACAAACACACTGGTCAATTTACCCAGCATCAATGCTCTGGAGCTCTTAGGACCATGAGCCAGGGCTGCACTGGGAACCAAAAGAGCTGGCTCGCAGTTTTGAGAAGTTTCAGTTGTAGTGAGATGGCTCCAAGACAGGTCAGCATGGTAGGGGTCCATGGCATGGCAGACAGAGCAGAGGAGGGGTAAAGGAGTGAGGGAGGGGGATAAACCCTTCGGGTCACTCCCCCAGTGATGCACATCCTCCAATCAGGCTTTACCTCCCAAATCACATTTAGTTATAAACTCATTGGTGGACTAAAAAGCTAAAAGTCCCTGCAACCCAATCACCTCTCCAAAGTCCCATTATGAGCACATGAGGCTTTTGGGGTATACCCAGATATAAATAATAACAAATTCTTAGGAGAGTGTTGCCATTTACAGGGGCCAAATTATTATTAGTTACCAACTGCTTTGGTCTCAATTGACAATGTTTAAAAGGAAATCTTGACAAGATTGAATGATTTCAAAGTTACTTCATTGCATTATAGGACAAAGCTCAAGATATTGCAGGAATTTTTTTTAAGTCCAGCACCAAACAATATAAAAGTCACAGAATTTTGCATCTACATAAATTGCAGCATGTAATGAAGAAAAATACAACTCATTGTGAGTGGAAAAGGTAGCCATTCATCAGTAGTTTTTTCTGTAGTATGTTCAGTTTTGGTAAGAAAGTAAGGCTTGGGGCTGGAGAGATGGCTCAGTGGTCTAAAGCACCCACTTAGAACAAGCTTAGCAAAGCACAGGGACCACGGTTCAATCCCCCAGCACCACATGCCAGCCAGCCCCGCCCCCTGGTGGGCTGAGCTGGCCACACACACACACACACACACACACACTAAAAAAAATAAATAAATAAATAAGAAAGTAAGGCTGGCTTTGTAGAATGAGTCATGAAATAGCTCCTCAATTTTTTGACAAATTTTGAGAAAAATTGGTGATCGTTCTATAATGTGTATTTAGATTTCTCTAGTCAGCACATTTGTCCCTAACTCTTGTTTGATTAACAATTTAGTTATTTCATAAATAAATAAATAAAAACAGTACTCACAACTCAGTACCCTTTGTGCTGCAACCCGGAACTTTGGCACATTACACTTTCATCTGTCTTAAGATCTTTGACTTTTTAATGATTTCTCCTTTGACCTATAGGTAGTTGTATCTCCTTATGATGTGACTATAATCCTACATAACAGCCTGCCTTGATTCTTGTAACACTGTTTGGTTTAAAGTCTTATTTTGGTGAAAGATCAATTGCTGTATCTTTTATATCATTTGGCTTTAATCTACCTGGTTCCTTTAATCTAAAGTGAGTGGATTGTTATATATTTATATCTATATCTATATCTATATCTATATCTATCCTATTTTGTTTTGTAGAGAAAAGGTTTATAAAAGCATTGACAGGAAAGCCAGGGAGAAATGTGCTTAGGAAACGGAAGAATCCAGAAGCAGTGTGAAGTGTCTGCAGTTCTCCACAAGGGGCATGGACTCAATACCAGCTCTGCTGGGCAGCAGCCCACAGGGATGTGCTTCCAGCAACAGCACCACTCAGGCAGTCTGCATGCTGGCTGGACAAGTACTGGCCAGGAGTGCTCGTGGCGTCCAGGGGCAGCGGATTGGAGGGAATGCAAGACTGTCCCACACCCAGCCCAGCGGGGAGGGGATTCATGGATTACATTGCACGGCAGCAATACCTCTTACCTGCTTTGTGCTGTTGCATGGCCTGCATTCCAAGGAGCAGCTGATGTAGCACATGACCAGGGAGGCAGGTTTTACAGACAGCACACGTTTGTCCAGTTCTCAATGTCTGTTAGATGATACTTAGCTGGACACTCATATCCCTGCCTACCTACAGTGTCCCCTTGACTAGGGAAGAGTCTTGGGAACAACAGTGGGCATTTCAGAAGCATGGAGCTAAATGCCCTGGCCTCTGCCCCCCCATGCCTGGACCTCTTTCAGTTTTATCCCACCCTCTCCCAGCATTCCTTGGAGTACACCAAGATGTAACATGTCGTCAAGCCCTGCCTAGCAGTACAAAGAGCAAATTACAAGAAGTCCTGTTACACAGACAAGCAAATGGAATAAAATATTCTGCCAGGTAGCAGAAGACATTGAAACCAATCGGGAACAGAATTAATACTATGTTTGTTTAAACACAGCAGTAATTTGGGTTTGGAATGGATGATGAGCTAAGGATATAATATGAGTATATTCAGGAATATGTATGTTATGGTTTGTATCTAAGATGTCCCCCGAAGCCTCATGCAGTCATAGGGTGGGCTTCTAGTTTGTGCTCGACTCATGGTCCAATGCTGGGATTATGGGTATGAGTGCTATGCCAGCCCACAGGCAGGAGGAAAGAGGCTCTCTCTCTCTCTCTCTCTCTCTCTCTCTCTCTCTCTCTCTCTCTCTCTCTCTCTCTCTCTCTCTCTCTCTCTCTCTCTCTCTCCTCTCTCTCTCTCTCCTTCACTCTTTGCTCTTGCTGCTTTTGCTATCTTCTGCTACCGTAAATGATTGCCCCTCTGTCATGTCACTTGCCTTGGAGCCAGCCAAGTATGGATTGAAACCTCCACAAACTATGAGAAAAAGAAAACTTTCCTTCCCTAATTCTGGGTGTCAGGTATTTTGTCACAGAAATAAGAGGCAAGTAAGTAAGATAATGTATACAACCTTTTTTTTATGAGGCCCAAGTGCCTCCCCATGTCACACACAGCCACTCCAGACCGTCAGATGGAATAGATGCTGAGAAAGGCTCTGCTATGCTCACCTAGTTTGTTTTTTGCTTTTTATGGGAGATGAGGTTTGCTTTGTTTCATTTGGCTTGGATTTTATTTTTTTTAATGTATTTGGTACCGGGTCTCACTATGCAGCTCGGACTTTTCAGCCTCCCCGGCGCTGGGATCACAGGCAAGCACCATGAAGCCCAGTCTCAGTGGCCAGCTCAGCATGCCTGGGGGCGGAGCCTGCATGGCATATAGTAGGGGTTCAAACCCCAATGATTTGGATTTTTTGAGACAGAGTCTCACTCCATAGTTCAGCCTGGCCTTGAATCTGTTCCGTGGCTCAAGCTGCCCTCAGCTTGACAGCGATGCCACTGCCTCAGCCTCCTAAGTGCTGAAGTTACAGATGTGTGCCACCACACCTGCTACACGCGCCTGTTTTTATACCAAGCCACAGACCTGGTATTTGGTGTCCTTAAAAGAAGATGAAGTAAAGTTCAAGTTTACAGATGGGTAAACAGCTGTGCCCACGAGTGGTGGTCACCTGGGTTAATATTTATTTCAGTGACATCAGGAAAGCTGATTGAAAATGCTGTGGGAAGCCGCTGGAGGAGGACAAAGACCATTCAGTGTACATCTGCAACCATGTTCGTTACTGTTTTTCTAGGCTTCATCATACACCCAGCTTCGCATCGTCCTTGCTGTGTAACACTGTTTTCAGTGTGAATGTCTTGAGAGCCACATGTTCTGATGGCAGCTCTGTTGAGCAGACTCATGCTGACCCGGGACAAACTTACAGTCTTGGCAGAGGTTTTCGTGATTCCTTCCCTCACCATCGCTTGGCTTTATTTTTTGGTAGAGCTGACCCAAGTGGCTCTGCCTGGGTTTTGCCCACTACCGTGCTTCCCTTGTGCCCACTCTTGTCCTGGTCAGAGTTCCTTTGGAGGCACGGCTGACCCACCCCCCTCAAGCCACATTCTTTATTTGCAGGGAATCCTGCTCTGGTCACTGGTCTTGCTGTTCCCAGAGAAGTGACCAGCAGTGTCATACTTTAGCCACAGTTGAGCCATGGAGAGGGTTAGAAACTCATTTGGGACATTGCCAGTTAAACAGAAGACCCA
>NW_004524717.1:5422625-5424410 GCF_000260255.1 Octodon degus
TTAGCCCAGGCTGGCCTTGATCCTCCTGCCTCAGCCTCCTGAATGCTAGGATTACAGACATATACCACCATGACTGACTATACCATTAAATTTTATTGCATATAGCATCTCAGTATGCAGTTCAGACTTGTAGTGATCCTCCTGCCTCAGCCTCCCCAGTGCTGGATTACAGGCATGTGGCACCACAACTGGTTTCAGTGGGCAACACAGCATGCAGTACTGGGGATCAAACCCAGGTCCTTGTACTTGCCAGATAGGCTCTTAGCCTGCTGAGCTATCTCCGCAGTTAACATTAAATTTTGAATCAAGGGCTGGCTTGAGAGCTCAGTGGATTAAAGTGCCTGCCTAGGTAGATGCAGGGACTGGGGATTTGATCCCTGGCCTGATGTGCAGGCCTTACCCCAGGGGCACACTGAAATGGCGAATGAGACTGGACGTGGCAGCGTGCCCCTGTAATCCCAGCACTTGAGAGGCTGAAAAACTGGAAGGATCACTACAAGTCTGATCTTTGTAGTGAAACCCTGTAGACCCTGTACTAAATACATAAATAATAATAATACATTTTAAATCAATAACACCTTTGAGTCCATGAAAAAACTCATGCCAGGTGGAGTGCTGAGACAGGAGGATCATGAATTCAAGGCCAGGTTGGACTACGTAGTGAGACCCTATCTCAAAATCAAAACAAAACAAAACACTACCCCTTTACAGAGGACTACCCCACTCATGTTATGTATGCCACAAATTACATCTTACATATTATATAACCATAAATGTAGGTTTTAAAAAGATTTTTGTCATTTAAGTTCTATACATCAAAATAAGGGGAGAACCGAAATGGTAAAGTAGTGACCAACAGCAAAATACTGCTTCTCCAGGACCTGGAATTTGTACCCCTGGAAAATAACAACTTAATGAAGAGAAAACAAGTGGGTCATCGGAAATTGGGAAGGAACTCACAGGAAAATTAGAAACTACAGAGAAGCTAAAGAAATGAAGCACCTTGCAAAGGAAAGAAAAAGCCAGTCTGGAAGCTCACGCTGGCTCCTGGGGAGGGCGGCGGCGGGTCTCTGCAGATACAAGGTAAGGCACAAGGGTTCGGAGAAGCGACAGACCTGCCAGTAGCAGTTGTCCCAAGAAAAGCCCATGGCTACTGTAAAGTATAAAAGCTGTTGTAGCTTTACATTTTCAAATTTTTGAATTTTACTCCAGAATGGACTCCTACTACATGGCAGGCTAGAGTTGGAGAAACCAGCATAGTATCTGTGATATTGCCAGGGAGTGTTTAATCAGGCACCACTTCAGGAAGGGTTTAATTATTTAAGACTGATCCAGAGAACAGCTAAAAACAATTTCACTTCATTGTTATCCTCCTACTATGCCTGGCTAAGACACAGACCCATGAGGCAATTGCAAAGTGAGATCAGGCTGGATCTAGACCCCTGAGGAGACCAGGCTAGGGAGGACTTAGAACCTGGGCCCCTATGATAAGAAGACCATCCCAGAACATGCAGCTTTCAGAGGTGGCTAGATCTGAAAGTTATGACACTAAGTCCAGCAGACAGCCTGAACCTTTGCCCTGTTGCCTACCTATATCCAGCACTGATCAGGGGTCGACTGCTTTTCCCATCTACCACCCTGAGCCAGGACATGCTTCTGCTTAGACCTTTGCCACAGGCTGAGGTGAACAGAGAGAGGAGCCTCTGGAACAGGGCGTGCCACCTCAGAAACCCACAGGCCATAATGCTAGGCAGAGAAAACCTTGTCTTGCTGGATCCTGCAGAT
>NW_004524717.1:5424690-5426539 GCF_000260255.1 Octodon degus
TGGTCGCTGTCCTTTTGCTTAGCTTAGCTTGTTCTAAGTAGGTGCTTTAGACCACTGAGCCATCTCACCAGCCCCTAATTTTTGGTGCTATTGTGACTTGAAGCCAGGACCTCATATATGCTAGGCAATGCTCCACCACCCATTTACCTTTCCAATTCTTTTCAATTTTTTAGACCTATTTTTCTTCTTTTTTAACTTTTTCTTTTTTTCTTCTTTTTATTGCTTGCTCTTTTCTGTTACCTTTACCTTATTCTATTAATTTCATTTTGTTCCTTAATAGAATCCTCTATCTTACTTTTTATCTCCTCCTCATCTTCAATTGCCTGATTGTTCAAATATTCTTCTTTAATTCTCCCATTCTGCACCCCCATCTTTAATGTTCTTGCATCTAGTAGGCATTTACTGAATGTCAATATTGCTTTGTCTTAGTATTTAACTATAATTACAGATATTTTTCTATCTAGGTGATACATTATTGATTTTTGGGGTATGTCAATATCCAGTTTGTCTTTGATGATATTATTATTGGTGATTTAATTGCTATTGCCAGGGTGGCATGGTTGTTGCTATAATTTTTTTTTTCTGGAACCAGGGCTTGAACTCAGACCCTTGCACTTGCCAGGGAAGCACTTATTCTACTGAGCCATCTCCCCGGCCCTGTTGCTATAATTTTTTTAATATCTGGATTGCCTTGCATCATTAACAATGCTGTGTCCATTCCCAGAGAACTGGGAGTAGGGACAAATATACTGCATCCTTGTCCCCCAAATTAATGAAGATTTTTTTTTTCGGAACTGGGGATTGAACTCAGGCCCTTGTGCTTGCCAGGGAAGCGCATATTCCACTGAGACATCTCCTTGGCTACAATTAATGAAGATTGATGAATCTTGGAACAGAGGCAAAGGCCTACAGTTAGCCATGCCCAAATGGCATCACTGAAAATCAGACACTAAGTAAAGAAATCCTATACTAAGTAAAAAGTCTTTCCATTGTAAGTACCTGCAAACATGAGCACTTGCACACACAACCACAACAAAGGAAACAAAAAGACAAGGCAACACAATGCCTCCAAAGTTCCCAACTCTCCCAAAGCTGATTGTTGGGTTATTAAGAAGGATGAAATAAAAATTACACAGCTGAATTCTTCAAAATGATTTTTTTTAAAAAGGAGATTAAAAAACAGAACAATAATTTCCTCAGCAAGCTTGAAGAAGATATAACTAAACAGATAGTGGACTTAATGGACAAAACAGTCTACAGGTGTCCATGGTGTCCATGGCTATAATTCCAGTACTTGGGAGGCTGAGGCAGGAAGATCCCCATGAATTCAAGGCCTTTATGGTTACTTAGCGAATTAAAAGCCAGGTCAAACGACATAGTGAGACCCTGTCTCAAACAAAGCAAAAGCCAGTCAAGACATGAAGAAAAAAGTTAAGCTAAATAATGCAAAACATGAATGACTACTTTAGCAAATTTTGAGTCCATGAAAAGGTACCCTACAGAAATCAACGAGTTTAAAAACTATTGAAAGTACAGGCATCAGAAGTGACCAATGTGCAAGGCATGGTGGTGCACTTGGCAAAGCACTTGGGAGGCTGAGACAGGAGGATTGCCATGAGTTCAAGGCCAGACAGGGCTGCATAGTGAACTCTAGGCCAGCCTGAACTGCATAGCAAGACCTTGTCTCAAATAAATAAATAAATTATATTTTTAAACTGACCAATGTGAGTTGAGAGTCTTAAATATATAAAAAAATAAATTAATTTTTAAAAGTGACCAATGTGAGTTCAGAGTGTCAGAACAAAAGATAGGGCTGATGTCAGGGACCTCAAAAACAACAAGAGAACAT
>NW_004524717.1:5427689-5431423 GCF_000260255.1 Octodon degus
ATTATACAGATAATAGAGGAAATTAATAAAATTGAGACAAAAAATACAAAGAAACAATCAATTGAAGAGGTGGTTCTTTAAAAGAATAAACAAAATATACAAACCCTTATCCAATTGTTATGGTTTGTGTCTAGTCGTCCCCTTAAAGCCTCATGTAAGTTATGGGGCAGATGTAGCTGGAGGAGCAAAGAGTGGCTTGAGGGGCAGGACCAGAGGACCAAGGCGGCACCCAAAAGGTTGGGCCAGAGAGGCACAAACAATTAAACTGTCTAGCCTGTGCTTGCTTGCTTTATTTTTTTTAAAATTAATATTGAGAAATATATAGCAATGAGACAGTTTCAAAACAGGTTAGTAGGACAGTTACAATAGTCAATACATTGAATATTGTTGTTTTTGTAGTAGTTATTCATAGTACAAGATTCAGATATGATGTCTTGTCTAAACACTATTAGTTCAAAACTTATGTCACTGAATTAAGAGAAAGTAACGGTATATGTATGCTAACAACTGCAGAAAAGTATAGAGGAAATCAGGTCAGAAATAATCTCTGAAGTAAAAAAAGAAAGAGTAACTATAATGAAAGAATTAATAACTGCTTCTAAAGAAGACACTGATAAAAATTAGAGAATAGAAAAATGATAGAATCCTTGAATGAGCAGTATAGGAAAGAAATAGATCGCATGAAGCAGAGTTAAAGAGATATAGAGGAACTTAAAATCCCAATCACAAGTTTGCAAAACCATAGTCTGTGCTTTCTGAGAGAGGTGGAAAGGGTCATCCTGGACATGGCAGTGCCCCAGCCTTTCCTCCAGTGTCTTGAAACTTCCAGTATCTGTGAGCTCAATAAACATTTCCTTCCCTCATTTTGAGTGTCGGGTATTTGTCCCAGCAATGAGAGAAGAGTAACTAAGACAGAATTGGTACCAGGAGTGGGAAAGTTTCTGTTGGGAAGAAGGACTGCATTGTTTGTTGGACTCCAGATCATTTGTGTTTTGGCTTGCCAGAAAATTTGTCTGAATTTTGTTTGTGTCCAGAGACTTCACCTGAGACTGAGATTAAACATGGAGGATTGACAAATCTTCAAAGGAAATCTCAAAGCAGTCAAATATTGGGGCAGTGGTATGGTTATTGTTGGGGACTCTTTGTCAAATATATGTTGAGAATGAAGAGCAAAAAACCCAGCAGAATGATTTAAAATCTTGTGAGTTTGGCCAGAAAGAAAGTGCCAGGAAATCTGTGTACTGCAAAAATAGAGCTGAGATCTCCATTGCACAGGAGTAACAGGAGAGTAGAAAAGATTCCTGAGGGGGCCGGGGAGATGGCTTAGTGGAATAAGCTCTTCCCTGGCAAGCGCAAAGGCCTGAGTTCAATCCCCGGTTCCACAAAAAAAAAAAAAAAAAAAAAAAAAAGGAAAAGAAAAGATTCCTGAGGGCATTACAGGAGGCAGCAGCCACACTAGGTTCCAAAATGGAGGTGGATGTCACACCAGATTACAGAATGGCGCAGGCATAGAAAATTTGTTCCTCAGAATCAGGATCAGAGTGCTCAGCAATCCAGGCACTTGACCTCTGCAGTCAAGAGAGAGGAAAGCCTGGCTACTGCTCCAGCTGGCAGCAGACCTTAGCATTATCCACATGGCATTGGTTTTAAGTGCATGCAGAATGCAGGAGTTCTGATGTAAAGAAGGCTTCCACCTGGATTTCAGAAAAAGGCCTTGGAGGCCAGGAAGTGTGCCCCTGAGAGGGCAGTGTGTGAAGCTGTGAGTGAAAAGCCTATCCAGTGGAAATTCCAGAAATTTGGAAAAGCCAGGAATGTGGATCATCTCAGGGAAACTCAAAACGTAAGAGAAAAGCCATGGGAGCTACAGCCACCAGAAGTGCCATAAAGTTGGAGCCACATGGAGCTCACAATTTGCCACAGATTGCTTTAGATGTTCCACATGGAACTATAGGACTTAATGTTTGCCACGGAGGTGGTTCTTTAAAAGAATAAACAAAATATACAAACCCTTATCCAATTGTTATGGTTTGTGTCTAGTCGTCCCCTTAAAGCCTCATGTAAGTTATGGGGCACATGCAGCTGGAGGAACAAGTGGCTTGAGGGGTGGGGCCAGGGAACCAGGGAAGGGCCCGAGGGCATGGCCAGAGAGGTAGGAACCGCTAAACTGTGCTTTCTAAGAGGTGGAGAGGGTCATGGCAGTGCGCCAGCCTCTCCTCCAGGGTCTTGAAACTTCCAGTAACTGTGAGCTAAATAAACCATTCCTTCCCTCATTCTGAGTATCAGGTATTTGTCCCAGCAATAAGAGAAGAGTAACTAAGACACCAATCTTAAAAAAAAAAGCAAGAAAGATGAATAGAAAGAAAAGACCCAATTCAAGGTAATTAAAAATTAAAAAGTCAGTATCAGCATTGACACTTGTCAAAATCCAGAAAATTTATTAGTAGTTACTTTGAAAGCCCAGACTACAATAAATTAGAGAGTCTAGAAGAAATGGATAGATGCCTACATACATAAATTAGCAAAACTGAACCAAGAAGTTATAAAAACTCTGTGTAATCTAATAATAGGAACTGAAATTGAAGCAATATTGGAAAAAACACCAACTAAGGAAAGCCCAGCTGGGTATGTTGGCGCACACCTGTAACCCCAGAACACAGGAGGCTGAGACAGAAGGATCGCCATGCGCTTGAGTCCAGCTGGGGCTACATACTGAGTGCAAGGCCAGCCTGGACTACATAGGGAGACCCTAGCTCAAAAAAAAGAGACAAAGGTTGTTTCTGTGGCACAGTCGGTCAAAGCGTGGTTTGAGCCCACCCAGGGATGATGCAGGCTGTGTTTAAACGTACCAGCTCCTTCCTAACTGGAGAGAAAGTAAAGGAAAAAAGACAAAGTAAGTAAACAAATTAAATCAAATTAAATTAAAAATAATAAAAAGGAAAGATCCACCCAAAGAATTCACCTCTGATTTCTACAACAATTTCAGGGAAGACCTGATGCAAATATTCCCAAACTCTTTAATGAAATTTTTTTAAAAAGCATACTCCAAAGTCATTTCTAAAAGCTAGCATTACCCTGATTCCAAAATCAAACTAATACCCAATCAAACAAGAGAACTACATCCAATCTCATTAATAAATATAAACAGATAAATCCTCAATAAAACACTAGAAAACAGAATGGAACGGATCATGAAAAATGATCACACAAGTGGGATTCATTCCAGAGAAGCAGGGGTGATTCGACACACACAAACTCATACATGTAACATACCACACAAACAGAATCAAGGACAAAAATCAGCTCAGCAGACACAGAAAAGGTTTGATAAAGTCTGGCAATCATTCATGATAAAAAAAAATCCTGGGAAAATAGGTATAGAAGGACCTTATTGCACCATAATAAAAGCTATTTATGACGGATCAACGGCTACCATCATATTAAAGGGGGAAAAGATGAAAGCTTTCCCTCTAAAATCAGGAAAAGACAAGAATGTTCCACCATTTGTATTCATCATAGTACCTGAAACATTTATCAGAGCAATCAGGTAAAACAAATAAATAAAAGGGATATGTATAGGAAAGGAAAAAGTCTAAGTATCATGATGTGGTCCTCTATGCACATACAAGACCTAGTAAGGGGCTGGCGAGATGGCTCAGTGGTCTAAAGCACCTACTTGGAACAAGCTTGGCAAAGCACAGGGACCGCGGTTCAATCCCCCAGCACCACATGCCAGC
>NW_004524717.1:5431523-5476164 GCF_000260255.1 Octodon degus
CTCATATCTAGACTATATAAATAATTTTAACAAATTAAACATCCCCAAAGACCAAATAAAAATGGGCAACAGAAATGAATAGATATTTCTCAGAAGTAAAAATGGCCACAAATTATATGAAAAAATGTCCAATATCTCTGGTCATTAGAAAAATACAAATTAAAACACTGAGATTCCACCTTACTACAGAAAGAATGAGCTGGGGAGATGGCTCAGTAGAATAAGTGCTTCCCCAGAAAGAACGGCTGTGACAAAGAAATGAAATGCCAGCAAATGCTGGGGAGGCTGCATGGAAGAAGGAACCCTTCTGCACTGTAGGTGGGAGTGTGAACTGGCACAACACAATGGAGATCAATACAAGTATCCCTCAAAAAAACTAAAACTAGAAATTCCATTCAACCCAACTATTCCCCTAGTAGCCATCTTCCTGAAAGGGTTCAAAGACGTCATATTATAGTGAAACATGCACACCCATGTTTATAGCAGCACAACTCATAATAGCCAAACCTTGGAAGCAGCCCATATAACTATTAGCAGAGGAACAGATAAAGAAAATGTGCTGTTTGCACACAGTGAAACACTACTCTGCCATGAAGAAGGATAAACTTGAGTCATTTGTAGGCAAATGGATGCACCTTAGGGCCACAATATTAAGTGAAATAAATCAGACACACAGGCTTAAATATTGCATAGTTTTTCTTCTGTGAGAGGCCCAAATTATAAATTAAATTATAAATATAAATTATTAATCAGGGGCCAGAAAAATAAAAGATAGTAGGAAATAAATAGACCTTTAGCAAAACGGAAGGGAACCTAGCAATTGGGGGAGGGGCAGGAAGGAGGGGAGAAGGGGACAAAGAAAAGAATTAAGATGTGCACATGTATGAACTCCCCACTAGAAATGTAATTCTTTTTTTTTTCCTAAGACAAATTTTATTGAGCCCCTCAGCTCTAGTTCTCTTTCTCCTGCACTGTCTTGGTTCCACAGAGTCACCCAGTCCTGTGAGCAGCATTAAGACCCACTTTGCGCCCTGCAGGGGCATCTCTGTGGATGGTGAGGGTTTGCCAATGTGCTGGTGGTAAGGGATGTTCCACAGGATTCATGGCCACACCGTGTACACATGGCCAGCAGTTCCTCTTTGCCTTGTAGTGGTGGTAGGCTTGGCTGGCCTTAAAGATAGGTTAATCAGGGGCCAGGGAGATGGCTCAGTAGAATAAGTGCTTCCCTGGCAAGCGCTTCCCTGAGTTCAATCCCTGGTTCCAGGGGCGGGGCGGACAACGATAGGTTTATCAATTCTGCCACCGCCAGCTATTACACCAACAACAGCTCTGTTGGCAGAGGAGATGACCTTCTTAGAACCCGAGGGCAGCTTCACTCTGCTCTTCTTGGTTTCAGGGTTGTGGGATATGACTGTCGAGGGGTGCGCTGCAGCCCGGGTTGCCGACAGTGTTCTTCACAATGCCCTTGATGTAGCCGTGTCGTTGTCCACGGAGCGTAGACGAGCAGCGACCTTGCGATGCTTCACATGCACGCGAAACACAGAACGAGCACCCTTTCTCTGTCCACAGATCAAGCAGCCCACGACGGCGGGTCTGTTTCCGAGCACTGACCTGGAAATGTAATTCTTATGCATTGTAAGTATGTGTCAGTCAAAATTTATTTTTATTTATTTATTTTTGGGCTTTCAGACAGGGTCAACCACACCCACAAATAAAAAGTAAAAAAAAGAAATATTTACAGGGTTCATTGTTTTTTGTTTTTTTCTGTATTTTAGGAAAGGGTCTACAGGATATTCAGGGTCTCACTACTAGATAGGACTCCTAGCAATTCACGGGCGTGCACCACCAGCCCCAGTCTCAATTGCCCCCCAGGGGTGGAGCCAGCACTGTAGGCTTGGGGATTGAACCCCTGGCCCCTACACCTACTTGCAGGTGCTTTAATCTACTCAGCTATTTGGCCAGCCCTTCAGTGATTTTTTTTTTTTAATAGTGACAAACTTTGATTCCTTTCTCATTGCCTTTGTTCAGAGAGAGTTGTTTTGTTTTGTTTTTGAAGGGCTTTGTTTCTTTGTTTTAAGCTCCTTATTTTTAAAAATAAATATTATTTGGGGAACAGTTTGGTTTCAGCTGAATTGAAAGTGAGAGATTTTCCTGTGCTTTCCCAGACACACCTGGCTTCCCTCATCCAGTGACATTCTGCAGAATATGATGATTTTCTTAAAACCAATACAGTAACACAGGCACCCAATTTCCACCCACAGAGGATAGTCCACATGAGGATTCACTCTTGTTGTACCAAACACCAAAACTTGAAATCTGGGCATGGTGTCACACGCCTGTAATCCCAGCACTTCAGAAGCTGAGGCAGGAGTATCTCCACAAGTTTGAGCCCAGCCTGGGTTACATAGTGAGTTCCAGGGCAGCCTGAACTACACAGTGAGATCCTGTCTCTAAAGGCCAAAACCGGGGCTGGAGAGAAGGCTCAGTGGTCTAAAGCACCTACTTAGAACAAGCTTAGCAAAGCACAGGAACCTCGGTTCAATCCCCCAGCACCACATGCCAGCCAGCCCCGCCCCCTGGTGGGCTGAGCTGGCCACACACACACACACACACACACACACACACAAATAAAGGCCAAAACCAGGGGCCGGGGAGTTGGCTCAGTGGAATAAGTGCTTCCCTGGCAAGTGCAAGGGCCTGAGTTCGATCCCCGGTTCTGCCAAAAATAAAAAAATAAAATAATGAAAATAAATAAATAAAGACCAAAACCCCCCAGAACTTCTGGTTTTAACAAAGCACAGTGACATGTGTCCACCATTGTAGTACTGATACATAATAATTCCAAGGACCGCAAAACTTTCTCTAATCCACCTATTTATCCCTCCCTCCCTCCCTCTAACCTTTGGCCACCGCTAACCTCCTTGTGTCCATGGCATTGCCTTTTTACATAATGTCATGGTGTTTAAACCCTACAGGATGGGACTTTAGAGACTGGCATTACGTGCACTTCCGTTTTCTCCCTGTCTTTCACAACTTGCTAGCTCATTTCTTTTTGTTTGTTTGTTTTGTTTTGTTTTTTGAGACAGGGTCTCATTATGTCGTGCAAGCACATTTTTGAACTCACTCTGTAGCCCAAGCTGGCCTCAGTCTGGTGGCGATCTTTCTGCTTCTGCCTCCCAGGTGCTGGGATTACAAGTATGTGCCACCAAGCCCAGCTTTAGCTCATGTCTTTTTAACACTGAACATTATTCCATTTCTCGATGTCACAGTTTATTTATTCATTCACCTGTTAAAGGACCTCTCAGTTGCTTCTGAGAATTGGCAATTATTAATAAAGTTGCTATGAACACCTTGTGTGGACGCAAGTTAATTTGGCCACATACCAAGGAGTGGAACTGCTGTGCTACAATGTGCTATACATTTAGTGTTTATATCTCCCAAATAAGGATGCTGAAGTTGTAAGTCCCTCTGTGATGGTAACTGGAGTGGGGCTGGGGAGCTGGAAGGTCATGCAGGTAGCACCTGTCCTCATCTACTTGTGTAGCTATAGTCACGTAACACAGCATTTCACTACGCAGGCCAGGCTGGCCTTGAGCACATGGCAAGCCTCCTGCCTCAGCCTCCCGAGTGCTGAGATTACAGGCATATGCTGCCATATGTGGCAGAATGGGTAGTTTATAAACAATATAAATTTATTTCCCGTACATCTGTGAGCTGAGAGGACCACTGAGGCACCAGAGGACTGGTATCTGGTGGGGGGCCTCTCCTACTGAGGGGGGCAGCACTGCATTCTCACATGACAGAAGGGATGGAGGGTAGACGAGTACCCGTCAGGCTGGGCCCCATAATAGAGGTGCCAGTGGCATGTGAGGGTGGGGCTCTCATACAGTAACCAGCCCAGGCTACACCTCTTAACACTGCTGCAGAGGGATGCAATGTCAGTGGCAGTTCTGGGAAGCACAACATCATTCAGGCCATAGCGACGTTGCTGGGTATGCTGCTGCACACCTGGAGTCCCTGCACTCTGGGAGGCTGAGGCAGGAGAATCACAAGTTGGAGCCTAGCCTGGAAAACTTAATGGCTTAGCAAGACCCTGTTTCAAAATAAAAGTAAAGAGAGGATGAGAGGTAGCTCATTGCAAAGGTCATGCATTCAATCCCTAGCAAGCAAACAAACAACGATAGCAATGTCCTTATAAAAGAAACCGAGAGAACTTCCTGGCCACTGCTTCAATGTGAGGTTTCAAAAAGACTGCTAGGCCTGGCATGCTGGTGTACACCTATAATCCTAGCACAAAGGAGGTTGAGGCAGGAAGATCACTGCAAAAGGCCAAGGCTACATAGTGGGTTGAAAGCCAGCCTACACTATATACCAAATAGAAGGGATCTCCAGGGACTCACAGCTGTCTGTGAGCCCTGAAGCGGGACTTCAGCAGAGCCTGTGCCTGCCGCCTCCTTGACCTGGAGCATCCCAGCCTCCAGAACTTTGAGAAAGGCCTTCCTGCCATGGAGAGCCACTGCCCTTGTGGTATTCTGCTGCCAGAGTCCAGAGGTGCCTTGCGTAGTTGCCTGAGTGTGTTGCTGTTTGTAAGAAACTACCACATTGTCTTCCCAAATGATTTCACTTCCTGTGTTCCCTCTAGAGGGGCAGAGAGAATCCCTGACCCTATGTTATCACTAGCATTTGGGGCCGCCCAAGTGTGGGATCTTGGCAACTCAGCAGGTGTGCTGGGGACTCTTGCTGTCACATTTACAATTCTCTAAAGACACTTGATGGTCACCATCATTTCCTATGCTGCTTGTTACATGATTATTTTGGGGATGTGGAGATTCAGGCTGCCCTGCAACTAAAAGCAGTCCTCCTGCTTCAGCCCCGAGTCCTGGGATTACAGGTGTGCCCCACCACACTCAGCTTGCATATTATTTTTGCTAAGAGGTTTTTTTTAAAGCTTTCAGCCCATTTAAATATCAAGTTGTTCATTGTGCTATTGATTTCTAAGCCTTTTGGGTATATTTTTAATGACAGTCATTTATCAGATGTATGTTTTGCAAATATTTTCTTTATGGCTTTTCTTCTCAATTTTGTTGCTGTTGTTCAGACTGCGCCTTGCTATGTAGTTCATGCTGGTCTTGAACTCACTATGTAACCCAGGAGAGTCTCAAATTTGTGCAGTCCTCCTGCCTGAGCCTCAGTTTGACTCTGTGTGTGTCTTCTTGGGCTCAATGAGCTTCATGGATTTACATGTTCATTTTTATTTTCAAAATTGGGCAGTGTTGGTCACAGTTCCTTCATGTGGTCTCTCTGCCTCTATCTTCCTTTCCTGCTGGGCTCTCTGTTGCACACCCACTAGAAGCCCCCAACTAGAAGCCTCCCTAAGGTCTGGCCACTCTGCTTCACTGCTGTGCTCACCTGACTCACTGATTTCCAATGGCCACCTTCCAGCTCGCTGAGCCTTTCTTCTGCTCAGTGAATCTGCTACTGCCTCCCTAGAACAAGACTTTCAATTCACTCAATGTAGTCTTCGGGCCCAGCATTCCTATCTAGTTCTTTTTGTATAGTTTCTTTCGGTCTATACTAAAATTTTGCTTATGAATCATTTTCTGGGTTTCACCTAATTGTTTGTGCTCTCCTTTAGCTCACCAAGTATCTTGAAAATGATCATCTTAAATTCTTTGTTGGACAGGTCATAGTTCTGGTTTTCCCAGGATTGTTTTGGGGAGGTTTTTCTTTTCTTTTCTTTTTTTTTTTTTTTTCCGGAACCAGGAATTGAACTCAGGCCCTTGCACTTACCAGGCAAGCGCTTATTCTCCTGAGTCATCTCCCCAGTCCCTTTGGGGAGGTTTTTCTTTGACACTCACTTTCTCTCTCCCAGAGCCTCACCAAGTTGCCCTAGGAAAACTCAAACCCACAACCCTCCTGCATCAGCCATCCACCCTCAGTGCCCATGTGTGCCACCATGCCTGCTCATGCTGCCCTGGTTCTTTGTATGTCTGTGCTTTTTTGTTGAGACTTGGGCACTTGGGAAGAACAGCTATTTCTATCTCTATGACTGGCTTCATAGAGCGCTAGATTTCACTACACCCTCCTAGAGTCTCTGTACTTTTTTCTTTGGATTGTGTTTTCTGGGTTTGTGTCATTTCCCATCGGCCCATTTCTTGTCTGAGCGTGAAGTCTCAGGCTCCCTCTGGCGTCTGTGCGCGGCACTTCAGTCTCTTGGTGATGCCAACTGCCACAGTGCTCATTTTTTTTTTCTTTTCAAAGTTTTATTGATAAACATATAGCAATGAGACAGTTTCAAATCAAATCGAAAGTACAGTTTCAACAAATAATACACTGCATATATTCTTCTTAGTGGTTAATTGCTGTACAAGATGCAGACTTGTGATCCTACTTACAAACACCATTAGAAAAAATCATTCTATTCATTAAGAGAATGCAACTATATATCTATCCCAACCACTTTGAATACACAGATACAAAATGGACATTCATAGTTATACCCCAATTTTTTTTTAAGTTCCGTTGTTGAATATTATAGGTGTGTAAACTCAGAAAAATATTCTAAAAGAGTACAGAAGCCCATAATAGCATTGGGTCTTCTGTTTAATAGGCAATGTCAGAAATTATTGACGTGAGTTCCCCACAGCTCAACATAACAACATGGCTTTACTTCCTATATTTCATCTTCATACTTTTCTACTGGATGGTTAAGACCAAGGTAAAGCAGAACCTATGCAACAAGAGTTGTAGCTTTTTGGTTTGAGAAGGTCAGTGAAATGCCCTCAGGATTTATCCTGAGATCCTGTACCTCAGATTGTAGAACCTTTGTCAGTGCAGCCATGTGGATGAGTCACGGCCATTGCTTGGCCAATGTGCTCTCTGTGAAAGCCTGAGAGAGTGTCTTCTCCTCATGTGACTCTCCTTAGGCTCACTCACAGTGCTCATTTTTGAGACAGGGTCCCACTATGTAGTTCAGACTGGCTGTCCTTGAACTCATGTCGATTCTCCTGCCTCAGCCTCCTGAGTGCTGGCATCCACAGGCATGCATCACTGTGTGTGGCTTGGGGATAATTTTTATTGACACAACTTGGGGAGAGCAGGAAGTGCCATTCACACCCTGTAGGTTGAGGGCAGTGGTGTTTCTAAACATCTTACAGTGCCCAGGACGGGCTCCACAACAAAGGTATTAACAGTGCCAAGGTCAAGAAACCCTGGTGTGTGTGTGTGTGTGTGTGTGTGTGTGTGTGTGTTTTACTGGGATTGAACCCAGGGCCTCATATACACTAGGCAAGCATTCTACCACTGAGCTGTATCCCCAGCCTCTTTTATTTTATTTCTGACACGGGTTCTTTCTATGTTGCCTAGGCTGGCCTTGAACCTGTGATTCTCCTGCCTCAGCTTCCTGAGTAGCTGAGATAACAAGCATGTGCCTCCATCCCCGGGCTCTGATACCAACTCATTATCATCCATCCACAGTTGCTTGTTTATGAACACACTGTTGCTAATAAGGTCCTCAACACATGTACCAACCACTCTCCTTCACCAGGCCCTGCTAGAAGACCCTGGAGGGAGGTGTCATCCCTACCACCTTGGAGCTTACTATACCATCCTAAAGAGACAGGAATATTAATTTTTACCTGAAATTAGGCTATTTCAGAGTATGATGTTTTCATTGAAAGGGGGAAAATTGGTTGCTGGCAGACTTAAATCAAGACACAAATGTCAAATGAAATCAGTGAAAGTGACCATTGTTGGCTTGAGTAGGTTAGAAAACAAGCCCAAGATGTCAAGCCCTGGGGTTTTCCCTTCCTTTCCTTTAGGAAAGAAAGTTCTCAGGTATCACTGCCACCAGAGTAGCTGTTGTTTTTTGTCATGGTGGAATGCTGCATTGAGAAGTTTTAAAATTTCTCTTCCAGTCCTACTCCTCCTTGGGCGGTGACGCTGTCTCCAGCATCTGGCAGCCTAACCTTCTGCAGGAGTGACATGTGTACAGGGACTTAGAGGCACTCAAAATATTTATCTCTGCTCTGCTTAAAGCCCCAGCCTTGACGGCAATTCCCTTGGGTGAGGCGGTTTGTCTTCAAGAGTTCATTATTACAGTACGGCACCCTGAGAGGTAGGGGGAGAGAGTGCAATGAAAAGGAATGTGTAGGGAGGCTTTTATTTTCCATTTTACTGCTTTGGGGAATGACAAAGCTGAAAGACATGAGAAGAGAGAAGCGGGTTACGATTTATAAAATAGCAGGTGCAATATGGAAAGTGGCACCCGAAAGGTTAGAATGACAGTCTGGGGTGTCGTGCGGGTGCTCGTTATGATTCATTTGCTCATGCGCATGTAAGCATGCACACACACACACATGTTGCTTTCTCCTGCAGTTAATATTCTACAACATTTCGAAGATATTTCTGTCTTGGGGATCGAACCCCGGGCCTAGCATATGCTAAGCACACACTTTTCTGCTGAGCTGCACATCAAGCCATCACAGTGCATCATTCAGGTCATAAAGAAGCTACTGAGGGGCCAGGTGTACAGCTCAGTGGCATGGCGCCTGCCTGGCAAGCGCAAGGTCCTGAGTTTTATTCTCAGTACCAAAACAAAACAAAACAAAACAAAACAAAAAAAAAAAGACACCATCCGAAGGAGCTACAGAGGCCTCATTTCAGTTGAAACATAGGAACATTAAGGGCATAAGCATTCCAGAGATGGGGAGGCAGGAGATGTTTCAGCACAGGTGAACACGTAGTGTTCACAGTAGAGCAATGAGGAAATCTCAGCAATCTGTTTCCTGACAGACTGTAAAAATTCATCATTTATTTCCACTGGACAGGTGATTAAAATTACATAGGGCATAACACACTGCTAAGCACTGCCGCTCTGCGTTGGTGTCGTGGCATGAAAAGCAAATGGTGTGGTTGTGCTGGATGCTTACATACGAATCCCACGTGGTGTGAATTCACAGCCCTATTTCAAAGTCCAGAACACACAAACTCTTCCTTTTAGACATGAGAAGCCTCACCCAGACAGCCTGGACTCTCCCCCAGAGGAAGCTATGAACAACCTGGCTCCTGGCAGAGCTGCTTGGTGGAGGAGTGGCTCGGCCTTGTGGTTATAGATTTTGCTAATGACACACTTGATTCAAAGAAATGCTGTAGCAGGAGGGCTTGGGAATGCAGAAATGTTTTAATGATAGATCCATCTTGCAGGTAACCCTTTATAAACGGTCTGAACTAAATGAAGATTATTCTCTGGTTTGGTGTTTCACTTTGTATTTTTTTGAGACAGATCTCACTCTATTGCCCAGTTTGTTTTTGTTTTTGTTTGTTTGTCCACTGCTTTGTTTGTCTGAAACAAGTTCTCACTATGTAGCCCAGGCTGGCCTCGAATTGATGACAGTCCCCTACCTCAGCCTCCCAAGTAGCTGCAATTGTAGACAAACACCACTGGACTGGGTTCGACATTTCACTTTAAAATGAAAAATAAGAAGCAATGCATTTCATCAAGCATAGGTTGAATTTCTGTAGCATTTCAGCTGCTATGTGGGTCAGGAGCTATACAGCTGAATAAGCCATGATCTGAGCTGCTGGGGTCTAGAGTTCAGGGAGGGGAACAGAGTCCTGCCTCGTGCGTGTTGTCCAGGAGCACAGGGAAGCCCTGGCTGAACAGGCGATTAAAATTGCCTTCCTCCTGCCTCCCTTGGTTTGGAAGGTGTGCGATGGCACAAGGCTCGCAGACAGATACAGCAGAAGGGAAGCACATTTCCAACTGTAGTGAAAACATAGAGACATTCAAGACTCCAAAGTTTGAATCACTGCAAATGTTTCCAGAGGCAGAACAGGACTTCCACCTCTGGGCAGGATGGAGTAATGGGTTGGATTTATTCTTCCACTTGAAACAAAATGAAAACAATTTCTATCTATCTATCTATCTATCTATCTATCTATCTATCTATCATCCCTCTACTTCTATCTACTCCTACCTTGGTGACTTTCAGACATTGCATGGTAGGATCAGAGGACAGTGGTTCCTGAGAGAGAAGAAACCAACGAGGTGAGCATGTAAGCGTGTGACTGGCGTCCAGGGTGCTGTGGGGAGCCCAGTTTCTGACGGGCTGTGGTATCTCGGTCTTCGGGATCTCGGTCTGCGGGGCAGAGCTCACCAGGAGAGAGAGCTGCACAGAAGAGGGTCCATTGATTGGAAACCACAGCCCCCATCTTTAACTCCGTACTGCTCAGTGCACTCGTGCAGGGAAATCACTCAAGGTTGAAGAAAGGACCACCAAAGCAGAGCGGAAACAAAAGACTCTGGAGTGAAGAGCAGTGTAATTCTCAAGGCATCAGGTAAGTACTGAAAAGGATATTGTATTCCGAACAGTTAGCTCTGGAAGAAAGGCCACACTCATCTTGCCTAGAGGCTTTAACAAAGCTTTGAAAGACCCAGTGTTTCTAAGTAATGCATTGCTTTCCAGAATAAAATGAAAGGAAATATTTGTAGGGATGGAAAAATATTCAGCTTAAGAAGGTAAAAGTCACAAAGTCTAGCATCCAGTAGAAAAGTTACTAGGTATGTAAGCATGCAGGAAAATACAATCAAGGATGAAAAAATTCAACCCATAGAAACAACCCAGAAAGGACACATTAGATAAAATAGAATTAGTAGACAAAGATACCAATACAGTTATTAAAAGCATAACTGATGTTTAAGAATCTAAAGGGAGGGGCTAGGGAGATAGCTCAGTGGAATAAGTGCTTCCCTGGCAAGTGCAAGGGCCTGAGTTCAATCCCTGGTTCTGCAAAAATAAAAACAAAAAACAAACAAAAAAAGAATCTAAAGGTAGAATTGAACATGTGAAGTAGAGAAATGGAAAATATAAAGAAAATGGAATATCTATATAAGACAAATACAGCACCTTCACTGAAAATTTACTAGGTGAAATTACTAGCAGACTGGACAAAGCAGAGGAGGCAAATCACCGCCTGGCATGGTGGTGTACTCAGGAGGCTGAGATAGGAGGATCACCAGGAGTTCAAGGCCAGTCTGCACTACACAGTGAGACCCTGTCTCAAAAAAGAAACAAACAAATCCTAAAATTGAGTATGTGGCAATAAAAATTACCCAAAACACTGAAGAGCAAAATAGAAGAGAAATAAAAAGCTCACGTATTTCCCTAAATTACATATTCCATTATTTTTGAAATATTTCAATATATATGCTAATTTGCTTTAAATTTTTATACTGAGTAACTTCTTTGAAGATAACAACGCAGAATATAATGACTTTTTATTCTCTTATTTGATTATGAAAACATGTTTACCTTTTCATAAAATAAAAAGAAAAGACTACGCTAGCTCCAGTGACAAATAGTCCTACCAAACTACTCCTTATTTAAGAAAAGTGCTCCAGCCAAAAAAAAAAAAGAAAAAAGAAAACTGAAAGCAGTCTGCATGCACAACATAAAAAGAACTGTTAAATAAATCAGTCTATGCACAAAGGAACTACCCACAATGAGCACAGAAAGGAAAAAATTGAAAGCAAAATGGAGAGTGTGATAATGAGCGAGGAAACTGCAAATGCACACACTGTGCTGGACCAGAGAGCTGTGCGTTGCTGCCACAAGATACGATGCCTGAGGCCAGTCCATGGAAGAGAAGATGAGCGCAGCTCCGCCAGGCACAGCACCAGACCTCAGCGAGGATGGAGGCGAGGCCGGTCGGTCACAGCTGTTGTCACCTCTGGCCAGAAGCAGGTGCGAGAGCTTAGGGCCCGCAGTCCCCCTCGAGGTCACCTGGGAGTCCCCTTGGTCACTTTTGTGAGTGCAAAGGAGAAAAATAAGAGCACGCAGGGAGGATGGCACCCTGTAGGTTTAGGGAAAGAACACAGCCGAGATCGAGATCTGGCTGTTTCCCTGGAGTGTGCTAATAGATAAGAGAAGGCAGGTGAATCTGGGTAACTCTAAGTGCTCACACTAGGTCTAAGTGAGTAAAAGCAAGACAAACCAGAGGCTCAGGGAACCTCTGCCCACTAGAGGCAAAAGCCACTGGCTGTGCGCGTGCTAAATTAACTCTACATCCTCGGTAGCTCAGGGTCAGGAGAATATAAACAGGCAAGACTAGATACTTATGAGTGGTGCTCTGGTGGGGACAGATGAGTGGGCTGGTTCCCCATGTGGTGCCTGGACAGGGACCTAGGACAAGTTTAGAGGGCTTGCTACTAGGGCACGCCCCCAGTGACCTGGTGGCCTCACAGCAAGCCCCGCCTCTTAAAGGACTATAGTCCTTCCTAGTACTGCCATTGCCATTCTGGGAACCGGGCCTTTAACACATATGGCCCTTTGGAGGGACATGCATGGATCCCACAGCTCTCCTAGCCAGTGTGAGGTGCTGGGTTCAATCCCCAGCCCTAGAAAACAAAACAAAACCCAGAGTGTATCCCTGAGGTCAAAGCTGATTGGTCTGTGGGTGGACGCTTTGAGCGTGATTGGGCCAATGGGTTTCTTTTCTGGGATTTTAAAGTTAGGACCAGAGAAAATCAAGCTAGTCTTGCTGTGGATGATTGAGGCAGTACCATGAAAAATCTTTGTATTTTCTGCCACATTGACTGAGAAGCAGAAGCTACCAGTCTGTAACAGAAGGGAGAAAAACCAGACACACAGCGAAAAGTAGACGTATAATTTGCAGATGTAAAACACTGGTGAGATTTCCGGGTTGTGGCGCCAGTTGTTTCTAAACCAGCTTATCCCCTGGTACTGTTCAGCTTCTCAGATTCCATGTGACATGAGGTTTTGTCGCATAAAGTAGAAAAAGGCTCACCTTCCCTAAAGATGCTGCATTTGTTTTTGGACGTGTTAAGCATAGAGCTTCCATAGCATATCAGAAGGAATGACCAAAGGGCAGGCAGGTGAACATTTCCGAAGATCTGAGAGCAGGTTGTGTCCCAAATGGACACCTCTGTTCCCTCCAGCTCAGCGCCCCGCCTAACCCATGGGAGTGTGTGAAACCAGCAACAGAAGACACATAGAGAAAAAAGCCAAAGACAGGCCCTGGATTAAAGACACATCAAAAGGATAAAGAGGAGATGGATCGGAGAAAGAATGTGAGAAGCAATGTCTAGAAAGGCAAGCTGATGTTAAGGAAGTCAAGAAAAGAGACCATTTAAAGAAAAAAAAATCGATAACAATTAGCAAATCCCTGAGGGACCTCCAACATCCTTGACCCTTGGTTAGCAGCCACTAGCTTGCAACACTTCTAACTTTATTTCCTTTTCTCGGCTCACACCTGACTCTGCATTTCCCTGTTTCTGACCTCAAGGATGGTTTGATTTTGGCGATCTGAGCCCTGTGAGAGTCTACTATACCCACAGGGACTGAGGACCCAGTGAAGCAGGTCGGCAGGGAAGGATTGAGCTCGTCCCCAGAAAAGGTAACTGCATGACGCTGGGGCGGGCCAGGTGCAGCACGGAAGGCAATAGGAGAGGCTGCGTGGGCCTCCAGGAAGCTGGGCCTCACCGATCTGGGAAGGCCTTTGAGGGGGGCCCTGTGCGGATGGAGGACGGCTCATGAATGGTGTCTATTTAGATTTTCAAAAAAGTCTTTCACAGAGTTCCACACAAAACATTGTTTTAAAAATTGAGTCTCACTGGCCCAGCCCTGGTGTAATGCCTGGGGTGTTGCTTGGAGACGTGAAACAATGGCTTGGGAGGCCTGGCTTCTTGGGGGCAGGCTGTAAACACCAGCATTCTCCCCGGCTCTCCCTGAGTAGGGATTTCATGAATTATTTGGGGGAGGGAAGGAGAGATGACCGTAAGTTTTTCCAATTATGAAAAACATGAGTATAAATAAGGGACTGAGCCGGAGATTGCGTGGGGCTTTGTGAAGGAGCAGGAGATACTTGAATTGGTCTTTAGGCTAGCAAAACAAGTTGCAGAACTTAGGGAAAAACAATCTAAATTATATTTAAAGGGCTTCATATTCATTTTTTCAGCAGTTATCAAGAGCCTGTAGTATCAGTGTGTGACACTGCTGTGTGTTGGCTAAAATGTATTTCTCTCTGTTTTAGGGGAATGTAAAAGAAGATATTTTCTGAATCTTAAGAAAAGTAAATTTAAGGATATAGTTCCTGCAGTAGAAAATGCATGGAATTTAGTTTTTAGCTATTAAGCTAAGAAGGTTGGAAAATGTAAATATATTCAATATATTTAGGTAATTCCCTCATGCGCTGCTGTTTTAAAGAAAGCTGACTTGCGCTGGGGAGAAAGCTCTGTGGTCTAAGCGCCTGCCTGGCAAGAGCAAGGACCTGGGTTCGATCCCCAGTGACACATGCCGTGTGGGCCAGGAGTCCTGGGTAGGCATGCAGGCCCTGAAACTGGGCATGGTGATGCACACCTGTAATCCTAGCACTGGGGAAGCTGAGACAGGAGGATCAACTGTGTAGTGAGACCCTGTATAAAAAAATATAATACAATAAAATAAAGAGAGCTGAACTGTTTGGGGGTCCTTTCCTAACACCTCAGTATATTAGTCAGAATTAATGGGCTATAGCCTGAGTACAGAATGCTAAATTATCATGGCCCAACTGCAACATGGCTGAATCCCTAAAACAATAGCTTATTTTACCAGTGACTACTTCTTACTTCTTCCCCCACTCCAGCCCTGAGTACAACTTCCTTTTACATTTCCAGCGCACACAAGGGAGCCTCTGGTCAGCTCCTTGGGTGTCACTGAAACTGGCTCTCAAACTCGGCCCTAGCAAGTCCATCAAGCCTCATCCTCCCTGTCTCAGGCCAGAGGATCTGCCCATCTCCCTGCCTGCAATCCTCTCTGTGTCTTCAGAGTTAATAAAGCCCCCCACCACCCCATTTCTGCTTTTCTGCTGCACCTCTGCCACCGCTGCCATCGCCGCTGCCACTAACACCCATGAGGGGGCCAAAGAGACCCGAGGACAGCAAATCTCACCTCTTCCCACATTCACCTCTGCTCTTCCCTGAGTTGGTTTCATCTGAGGGCTGCTTTTCTACATGAAGCAAAGGTGGCCTGAGGATGAGGGTGGGAAGCGGAGGAAGCCTCAGTGTCCTGTGTTCTGCGACACCTGTGATGTACGAGGTCCCTTGTCATTCAGCGCTCTTAAGTTCCTGAAAAGTCCCTTAAGCTCCTGCATCTGACGCAGGAGCCAAGGACCCTGGTCTGTACCTCCGCAGCGCAATGGACACCCGAAACAAAACAGGATTCCCAGTTGCTTATCTCAGAATCTTTTGCTGCTGCCAGGAAGTAGTAAGTGCTGTCCCCTGCCAGGCCGGGGCCAAAACAGTGGCAGTCGCTAGGATCAGGACAGGGAGGATCCAGCACCACAGAACCTGGCAATGGCCTGGGCTGGGCTCCAGATCGGTTCTTTAATTTTTGTTTGTTTGTTCAAATGAGGTTTTTCAAATTTTACTTTATAAGGATAACTTTACCAAGTGTCTTTGACCAATTATTTAAAGATCTGCACAGTATCACCATGAAGTAAAGTCCATGTAAGGAAAATGTGAGTTTGTCTGAGATCTGTTTATGTCTCCATGGTTGTAGGTCACCTAACTATGTCTCCTTGATGAAAAGTTTAAGGCAATCTCCAAAGGAATAAAGAAAGAAGACTGTATCTGACATGAAAGGAACACCACTAAAAACCACTTTTCTGCTGGACACGGTGGCACACATCTGTAATCCCAGCACTCAGGAGTCTGAGGCAGGTGGATCTCCGTGAGTTTGAGGCCATCCTGGGCTACATAGTGAACTCAAGGCCAGCCTGAACTATATAGGGAGACTGTCTTAAAACAAGTAAGGGGCTAGGAAGATAGCTCAGCAGTCTAAACACCTGCCTGGCAAATGCGAGGACCCAGGTTCGATCCCCAGTTCTGCATGCCATGCCGCCATGTCAGCCACTGAAAATGGGCATGGTGGCGCAGGCCTGTAATCCCAGTGCTGGGAAGGCTGAGACAGGAGGATCACTATGAGTCTGAGCTGTGTAGAAAGACCCTGTGCCAAATAAATAAATAAAATATTTTTAAAAGCCAATTTTCTTTAAACCTCTATTTTTTCCAATAGCAGCTTCATAGTAAAGTTATTTTTAAATTTATAAATCCCATCACCAGACTCATACAGCTCCTTAAAAATACCAAGTTGCAACTTCTGAAAACTGAGTAGGTAATAGAAATGTTGATTAGCCTCAAGTGAAGTCTCACACCTTGCTGCTATTTTCAAAACTTAATAGATACCCCAGAGCATTTTCAACTTACATATTATATTGAGTGGGCTTCTCCTATGATGATTGCCTCCCTATTTCGGCACATTTTAATTAGGAACTCATTCCCATTCCGCCCCGTCATCACACACCTCTCAGCCTGCTGCTGTGACTGTATGTCTTCCCATACGACACAGGCAGCCTCCGACAAGCTCCGAAGGTGCTTTGGGTAATTACACAGCACAGAGAGCAATGATGCGCTACAACCTCTGTAAGATATAACTATATCAAATTAGTGGGCTCAATGTAGACCCAAAATAAAGGCCTTCAATATGCTCCCCACCTTCTCGTAGGCTCCAGGGGTTGCTGTGAGGTACAGGCTCTCAGAACCTTTAGCATCCGCCAGAATTCAGTGAGTACTCAGAATTCGTTACATCGGGCTCCCAAGTAACTCATTCGTCTGTCACGGATTCCTTCCTCTTAGCGTGTAGAACATTCCAAGCTTTGACGTATGACACGCGGCTGCGTTTTTACATTTCCCTTTTCTTCCTTCTGTGATACTCCACTACTCTCAAGGGCTGTTTCGAAACTGTCTGGGTTTTGTGTCAGTCCACTGAAGAAGGATCTGTCCCTGTGTGCACAGGTGCAGGTGCAGATGGCTCTGCAGGGTGAATGGCGTTTGTGACGGGGATGAGCCTGGGGGAAAGAAGCAGGGCTGGCGCTGGGCTCTTCTGCCCCGTCACACCCTGTGACAACCTGGCCCACTTCCGACCCTCACAAAGCTCATCAGGTGCTGATGCCACGAAGTCACCCCGAGCCACCACCACACCTTTACATGGGTGCCACAAAGAAATGGTGGCTGCACATTAGTGACACACAGATTACAGAAAGACTCCTATGTGTGGCAGCGAAAAGGAAAGCCAGCCAGGGAAGACTGATAGCTTTTGCTACCAAAAATGGTAAAACACCTGTTAAGTTTTTAAAAATGTCATAAATAAAACACTGAAAGACATTAGCAAAATATGTAACGAAAGGTTCAGGACAAAGGTCTTCCATAGAGTTCTTTCCAGTTGGTACCAATGGAATCAAGCCTTTGTTTCTTTTTCCTCTTCGGAGAGTGGTGTGTAAAGGCATTTGGAATAATCCAGCATGACACTGTGGTCAGACGCCTGTGACATGGCTGCTGGAGAGACCAGGCAGCCCCTTCTCCTAGCAACAGAGGTGTTGATGCCTAGAGGAGCTGGAGAGCACCAGGGCTGTGCAGTAGGTGTCCCCAAGCCGAGCACACCCGGAAGCTCCTCCGAGGTCATCTACACAGGTCAGCAAGGCCTGTGTGCTTCCCGGGCCCTCAATGTTGTTTGTGCCAAGATCCAGCAGCAAGCTTTCCTGACTGGGGAGCCGAAGAGCACTATGAAAGTGTTGAAGGCACAAGCGCAGAGTCGCAAAGCTAAATTTCCAAACGGAATTTAGCTGGGTGTAGTGAGCGGAGCATGCTGCTTATAAGCCCAGCAGTCTGGGAGGCTGAGGCAGGAGGGTTGCAGACTCGAGCTCAGCCTGGGCAGCTTAATGATTTTTCAACATGTCTCAAAATAAAAAAGGGTTGAAGATGTAGCTCAGTATGAAGGCCCTGGGTCAAGAAAGAATGGTTGTTACCCTAAAGGATCGAAAAAGTCACAAGGCCTGTGCTGCGTTTGAATGAGCCCCCCAAAGTTTCTGTGTTGGAAACTTGGTTTCAGGGCCACATGTTGGGGTTGGGGGATGGTGGGACCTGTCGAGTCTCGAGGGCTGTAGTCCTCATGCGGATCGATGCTGCTGCCAAGGGCCAGTTTGCTATAAAAGCAAGTCTGGCCTCTTCTTTCTTGGTCACGCCCATAACACGGCAAGAGTGCCCTCAGCTGGTGGGGCCCCTCTGTCCCGGGCTCCCCAGCCCCATACCCGCCAATAACATTCTATGGCTGATCACACAGCCATTGACGCTCTGTTATGGTGACATAAATCAGCTTGTAAAAAAAGAAAACAGTTTTATTTATTCTGTGACTACATTATAGGAACATAGCTGGAGACATTTTTAACAGATTATGAGATCTCCTTGGAATAAGGTGACTTAAGGCACGGGCTATGTGGTGCACAAAGAACTGGTCTAGGGACATCCTGGGGAAATCGAGGCATACAGACGGGCAGTTCGCTCGGAGCAGCTGTGTGGAGGGGCAATGTGGTCTGCGTGTGGCCTTAATCCTATCTAAGGCATCAGAGGTTGGGAGCAACTGATGCGATTACGGTATGAAGGGTTCCCCGCGGGGCTCAGGACCTTCCCTGCGGACTCCGTTACCCAGCACATTTTTATTGAGTAAATACTGTGTGCTGGGCACTGGGCCGGGAGCTTGGACTGCAGCCGCAAACAAAATAGGCAACACCGCCCTCTAGCGGCTGATGTCCTGACATACAGGAAGCAACCGTGAAAGCCAGCTGCATTCTCCAATAATACACTGAAATTAAAACCCAAGCTACTGTATGTAGCTTTCCTAACACCTAGCGTGGCGAAGGCTCTCGGAGGAAGGGAATACCTAGCAGGTGTGAGCAAGGGTATGGAAAGGAGGCACTCTGAATGGATTTCCAGGGCCAGTGTACATTGGCACAAACTCTGGATTTATCAGGTTTTTTTTTTTTTTTTAATTAAGAAAAAAAAAAAAAACTTCGTGGCTCTGAGGGTTGGACCCAAGGGCTTAGCACTGACCTATATTCCCATCCCTTTTTAAATTTTATTTTACTTTCAATTTAGAGACAGGAATCACTAAATAGCCCGGGCTGAGCTCAAACTTGCAAGTTTCCCGCCTCGGCCTCCCAGAGTGCTAGGATTATGTGGTTTAACAGGCTTTACTCCCTTGATTCCACTTCTCCATACTTGAAGATAAGTTCATGGATCACCACGTTTCTCCTGGAGAAGGAAGCTGAGAGGCCCAGAGCCCGAGCAGCTGAATCTCAGGAGCCTGAGCTTACACTAAGCCAGGTCTGCCGTCGGGGAGACGTGTGACTGTCAGGCTAATCACTAAGCATCAGGCTGTGTGCGAGGCTAGGCCGGGTATTCAGACCCCACGCAGCATGCTTTCCTCCGTCACACGGAGCCAGCAGTAGCACTTACTCGAAGCTAGTAGTAGTACTTACCTCCAGGGATACTGCAAGAAATAACTGAAACAACACACACACACACACACACACACACACACACACACACACACACAGCGTGTTAGCTTAGTACCTGACATATGGGAAGGGTTCAACATACTTAAGCAAGCTAGGTGTAGGGGAGCACAGTGATAATCCCAGCACTTGGGAGGCTGAGGCAGGAGGATCACCACGAGTTTGAGGGCAGCCAGGACTACAAAATGAGTTCAAGGCCAGCCTGCACCATGGAGCGAACCCTGTCTCAAAAACGTAAGACAAAAAAAAAAAAAAATTATATATACTTGAGTAAAAGAGAATGGAAAAAAAAAGCATATGTTCAGCATGACCCAGCATTATTTAAATAATAAAAAGTAGTAAATATTCCTAAAGCAGTCAGTCTAAAATAGAGAATTTATACATTTCAGGGAAGTATTTCAGAGAGGAAATACCATACCATCATAAAGAATCATGTTTAGATGGATAATAAATGACATAGGAAATAGTTATAATGTATTATTATGTTTAAAAGTTTTTTTCTTGGGCTGGGGAGATAACTCAGTAGAATAAGCACTTGGCTGACAAGCTCAAGGTCCTGAGTTCAATCCCCAGTACTGCAAAAAAAAAAAAAAAAAAAAAAAAAGTTTTTTTCTTAGAAGCTGGGCATGGTACACATATGTGTAATCCCAGAACTTGGGAAGCTGAGCCTGTGCTACATAGTGAGTTCAAGGTCAACCTGAACTACAAAGTGAGATCCTGTCTCAAAAAAAAAAAAAAAAAAAAAGAACACCAAGGAGAAAAGGAAGGGAAAGGAGATGGAGAAAGAAAATGAGGAAGAGGAGGAGAACAAGTATTTGTTATAAAGATTCTAATACATGTAATTCCGATTTTAGGAAAAATGTAGGAATGGCATACTGTGCACTTTGAGTGCATCTTTTGAGCATGTTTTACAGTTTAAAGCATGTTCGGTATGCATATGACAGGGTTTTGGGACCCGGTGGCGTTACCCTTACACCACACAGTTACTCTCCAGGGTGCAAGCTTGCTGCAGGGCAGACAGCACTTCCCCCTCCCACACACGGGAGCTGGGAAGCTCTGGGGTGGCAGCGAGGACCGTGGGGCTCCACAGCACGCCTGAGCAGGAGGGGAGCTACCCGGGCAGGGTTGGCTGCTGTACCCAGCTGGGGTCGCTCGGTGCTGCCCTTCCCTGGCCCAGTCTCCGTCCTCACACTGCCTGAGGCCACTACAAGTCTCCCTCTAAATCCTTTTCTGCTGAAGTAAGCCAGAATCGATTGCTGTGGATTCTAACCCAGAACTCTTCCTAACAAGTTATTGGGTTTTTTTTTCCATAATTTTATTGAGAAATAAATATCAGTGAGACAGTTTCAAATCAAACTGGTAGGACAGTTCCAATAATTAACATGTAGCATACTGCCTTCCTAGTGGTTATTTGTTGTACAAGATGAAGAAATGATATCCTATTTACAAACACTATTAAAACAAATCCCTCTATTCCTTGAATTAAGAGAATGTAGCTATATATCTATCCTAACCATTTTGAATACACAGATACAAAATGGACATTCATCTATGTCCCCTTTTTTTGCTTAGTTCCATCATTTAAATATTATAGGTGTGTGAACTCTGTAAAATATTCCAAAATAGTTCAGTAGTCCATAATAGTATTGGGTCTTCCACTTGACTGGCAGTGTCAGAAGTGGTTGACCTGAGTCCCCTACAGCTCAACTTAACAACATGGCTTTATTTCTTGTACTTCGTTTTTAAACTTTTCTGCTGGATGGCTAAGAACAAGATAAAGCAGGACCTATACAACAAAAGTTGTAGCTTTGGGATCTGATAAGGTTAGTTAAATCCCCTCAGGATTTATCCTGAGATCCTGTACCTCAGACTGTAGATCCTTTGTCAGTGTCAGCCATGTGGATGAGTCACAGCCCTTGCTTGACCAATTTGCTCTCTGTGAAAGCCTGACAGAATGTTTTCTCTCCATGTGACTCTCCTTAGGCACACTCTACATCATTGATCACTTTGCTCTTTGGCCCCATAATGTACTTGATTAGAAAATTTGGAGTACAACTGAGTTATATTATGTTACAGTACAAGTTCTCATATGTCCTGAGTTTTAATTGACTTTGGAAGGCTAGGGCTAAAATGTTGGCTTTCCTTGCAGCCCTACCTTTTCTCTAATTTTTGGTCTGCAAACTTAGGTTGTTAACCCTCCAGAAGAGAAGCTTATTGTTACTGCCATATAACCTAGGCTGTTGAACTTAACCTCACTATCTGTCTGAATATCAAACATCTTAGGCATAACATGGAACAGGTATTTTTCATAAAATGTTGATATGTTAAACTTCAAGTTCCTACAGAATATGACAAAAAAATTAAAATATATTTAAAAAATAGGAATAAAGAATTATATATGTTTACACATAAGTCCAGAAATCTAACCATATACAACATTGTAGCAGGACAGTCCCACATATTCCTTTTCCTGTCTCCTGCTTTCATTCATCACCCCCTTCCTTTTTAAACAATCATCTACCCGAGAGACAGCATGGCAGCAACTAGCGTGTCATGACAAGCAGCACGTATTCAGAAGACCAGAATGACAGGCCCTCCAAGCATGAACCTACTATTACAAATTGCCATCGTCAGTGCAGTTGCTTAGTTCACAGGTGTCAGTATATATAGTTAGTCAGGGTGAGAATCTTTCCAATTAACTGCTGGATTCTAAAACCTTCTGAAGATTCTCAGGATCATTGCCTTACCCATCTTGTACATATAACTGCATGGCTTGCCTCTGTCTTGTTTCCTAGCTCTTCTCCCTGCTTTCTCTTCATTGTCTGGTCCTCAAGTTCTTGCTTTCCTTTTAATTGTTTTATACCTTTCTATTTGTATTTCTTCTTTTGAGTCCTTATACTAGGGAAACTATACGATATTTACACGTGTCTGGTTTATTTCACTTATGAGTATATACAAGTTATTGTTAATAATGACTCTGAATAAAGCAAACTGCACTCAATGTGGAGGGCAGGCGCAGGGCCCTCCAGGCAGGAATAACCCAGACCCATGTGAGGCTGACCTGACTGTGGCCAGACATCTGGTTGGAAACTGCAAAACCTCATTCAATAATTTAAAATGAGGGCCAGGGAGATGGCTCAGTGGAACAAGCGCTTCCCTGGCAAGCACAAGGGCCTGAGTTCAATCCCTGGTTCCGAAAAAAAAAAATTACCCTTAATGGGCTGGTGAGATGGCTCAGTGGTCTAAAGCACCTACTTAGAACAAGCTTAGCAAAGCACAGGGACTGTGGTTCAATCCCCCAGCACCACATGCCAGCTAGCCCCGCCCCCTGGTGGGCTGAGCTGGCCACACACACAAATAAATAAATAAAATTAAAAAAATAATTTAAAATGTCCTTAATTAACTCAATTAAATTGAAATAAAAATTTTTGGTGTTCCAAGATATCCAGCTGTTTGACTCCATGTGACAGATGATGGCTGTTCTTTGATCTTGGGGATCTGAATTTGTTTTGGATTTAGGATGTGTATTATCATCCCTTAAAGTACGATGAACAGAGACTGTAAGCATGATACTAACAGACTCGGCTGCACTGATTCCAGGTTTCAGAACTTGCCCTGTGTACTTGCCATGGCTTGGACAAGTGTCCCCCAAAGGCCCCAGCACTAAAGGGTTGGTCACCAGCCAGTGGTTCCAGTAGGAAGTGGTTGCGGCCTATGGGGAGGCCAGCGCCATACACTTTCTCTACTTCCTGGCCACCATGAGGTGAGTGGCTCTGCTCTGCTGTGTACTCCTCCCATGATGCACTGCCTCGCCACAGGCCCAAAACATACCTGCCTGATTGTGGACTGAAGCTGCGAGTCAAAATGAATATATCCTCTTTTTTAAGATGAGCCACCTCAGGTGTTCGTTATAATACTCAAAAGCTGACTAACATAACAATGCAAGAGGGGATGCTTGCCTGTGGGAGAACAGTATGATTATGGCTCTGTTATTCTTTAACAACAGTGGGAACCACATGTACTCAGGCACACCGAACTTCGGCTGCATGACACCACTTGTTTTCAAAGTTTTCCCTTTGTCATCCATCTGCTATTAAAATGATTATAGCCTTGGATACAGGTAAATGCTAGGTGTCTGTCACACATCCTCTTTTTCTATCTTCGGGACATCTTTGGAGTGTCAGCTTCTAAAATCCCCTAGGAGCCCAAGGACATAGCTCAGTGGCACAGTGCCTGCTTGGCAATTGAGAGGTCCTGAGTTAAATTTCTTGTATCAAAAAAGAAAAAAGATCTCTCCTAGCTCACCTCGAGGGCTGACAAGCTCTCTTTTTTCCAAGTGTCCCAGAGGAGAAACCCTAAAAAATGAGTGTCAGACCCACGATCTGGACACTTGGCGTCCCCACACAAGGAGGACACAGCACACTGAGCGGACAGCAGTTATCTAGCTGTCTGCACACAATCACTCTTTGCTATGACTGTCCCTCTACATGCAGCTTCTCGTAGTGCGTGGGCAGTACTGTGAAGGGCAGTAGGAAAATTAAATGTTACACAATTTAATTTCATTGATGGAGTCCAGCCGCCATGCTGGGAGGAAGCCCAACCAACCTAAGGGGAGGAGATGAGTAACTTTATGAGAGCAGGGTGTCAGTCAACAGCCCGCAGTAACAACCAACCTACCCTCCCATGCCTGCCAGAATTACAGGTTTGTGAGCAAAACAAATGATTAATCATTTAATAGATCTATTAAGCCACTATGTTTGGGAATACTATGTTTCCCCCAAAATAAGACCTAACTGGAAGATAATCAGCCTTGAAAACTAGAAATGAAAAATGCCAGGCCAAATCACCTCGATTTACCTGCCATTAAAAGCAGCACATGCTCAACCCTATCTCAAAACAACAAGAAGTTACTAAAGATATACTTTGGACTGGGGATTGTGGAGCATGCCTATAACCTCAGCAATCAGCTGAAACAGGAGGAAAACAAATTCCAAATCTGCTTGGATTATATAGTGAGACCCTGTCTCAAATGAAACACAACAAGGTAAAACTTCAGAAAACATTTATGTCATAAGGGCTGGCCAAATAGCTTAGCAGACTAAAGCGCCCACTTAGGCAGAGCGCAGTGCCCAGGGTTCAATCCCTGGAGTGCTGTGCCATACCATGCCAGCCCCGCCCCTGCCCCCTGGGGCAGTGATTGAGATGGATGTGGTGGTGTGGGCCTGTAATCCCAGCTCTTGGGAGGCTGAACACAGGCAGATCACTGAGTCCAATCTACATAGTGAGACCCTGTATTAAAAAAAAAAAAAAAAAGATACATGTCATAGAGGCTGGGATAAAGCTGAGTGGTAGAGCACTTGCATAGTATGCATGAGTTCCTGGGTTCAATACCTAGCACCTTAAAAGTAAAAAGATACTTTAGATTGTTTTATTTTAAATTTTTGTTGTTGCTATTGCTTGTTTTTGAGACAGGATCTTGCTGTGTAACCCAGACTGGCCTTGAACTCACTTATGTAGCCCAGGCTGATCTTGAACCATGGTGATCCTCCTGCCTCAGCCCCCTGAGTACTGGAATTACAGGCATGAGCCACTACACCTGGCTACTTTAATTATTTTAAAATCAGAATATATGTACATGTGGGGCTGGGAAGATAGCTCAGTGGCATAAGTGCCTGCCTAGCAAACATGAGGTTCTGAGTTTAGTCCCCAGTACCAATAATAATAATAATAATAATAATAATAATAAATTAAAAAATATATATCTGAATACTATGGATATTCTTGATGTCATGTAATTTCTTTTTATGTTCAACTTTTGTTCTCTTACATATTCCTTAGCTTAATCTTAATATCTATGATTTGTAAAAATGTAAAGCAATGCTACTGTTGTCAAATGCTTTTGCTAATTTTCATGAAAATGTTACCTAACATGTAATGTTTTTGTTTCGCTTTCTTTCTCTTTTCTTTCATACACTAGGGATTGAATCCTTGGATTAGACATGGGGCACCATACCCAGCTCCTTTCCTTCAATCCTTCTTTCCATCCCTTTTCTCTTTCTCTTTCTCTCCCCCTCCTTTTCTTCCCTCCCTCCTATTCTCTTGTCTTTCTTCTTGCCTAACTTCTGTCACCCTCTCTCCTTTGCTTTTTTTGTCTTAGTCTCCTTTCACCCTCCTCCCACCCCTCCGCGTCACACACACAGACCCTCCAGCTTGCCTGTTGATACAAATTCTTCGCACCTGGAGTTAAAAGAGGGTACTTTTTTTGTCTCGGGATCTCCAGAGTAACAGATGCTGGAAGGAAGGGTGGGCGGAGCAAAGCTTCTTGAATCCCGGAAAGCTAAAAACCAGCAAGACTCCACCTCGCAGCGGAAGGGGCCGGGCCAGGTGCGTCCCGAGGCTGTGCCTGCGCCCCACCCCCACGCGTCTTCTGCTACCTCCCCGCTACCTCCCCGGGGAGCCTAGGAGCCGGCCAGAAGCTTGATAGTCCAGGATGTCACATCTTTGCTAATTTGCTCTTTCAACCTGTTCACCTAAGCTGAAGATAACCCATGACTTCAGGTTCATCTGAGTATTGAGGTTAAACGTTAACAAAATATCTTTCGATCTCTGTCTTTAGTCCGTTTTCCTCCCCACATTTTTCATCTTTTTCTTCTGAATTTCCTCACATTCCAGGTGTGTTAGGGATGTTAATCTTTTGTCATACATGTGACAACTGCAATAATCATTTATCCACAATTCCAATTTCCAATAGCTAAAATCTCTTAAGTTTTTTTTTTTTTTTTTTGTAAATTTGGTTTAAACACACACACACACACACACACACACACACACACACATTATATAAGAAAACATCACTTCACTGACACATAAAGCTATTTTGAGCCTGACTGACTGACTGATTCATTTATAGATAGGGTCTCCCCATGCAGCTTAGGTTGGCCTTGAATGTACTAAAGAGTATAGGCTGGCCTAGAACTCATGGTGATCCCCAGTACTGAGATTAGAGGCATGTATTTTTATTTATTTTGGAAACAAGGTCTCACCTTACAACCCAGACTGGTCTCAAACTGCTGGTCTCAATGGATCCTCCTGCCCATCTCCCCTTGCCTGGGACTACAGCTCTGCACCCTCCCCCTGACTATTTTGATCCTTTTTATAATCTACTTAATGTTAATAACTGTGTATTTTGCCTAAAAGTGTTTGATTATAAGCTACTGGCCTAGATCCCACTGGTGTCACCTTCTCAAACTGCTGAGAAGTTCAAAACTCTGGAACACATTTGTCTTCGACGAACATGTTTCAAGAAACCGCTTTTTGTTTGCACACATAACTTTACCTTTTGGGGTCACTTTTAGACATGGAGTTGCAGAGTAGATATGCCTGCATGTAGTTGACTATATGAGTTAGAAATTTATGGGTGAAATTAAGGGTGGAGAAGCAGATTTGGGGTTTTTCAGCCTATGGATAAATTATCTAAAATTATCTGAAACTGTAAGATGAAGTTAAAACTTGTGGGCATACAAAGCATGCATTTCCAGAAGAGCAACAGGATGTCAGCATTCTAGGGCTGGATGAAAAGCCCATGCTGTTGGGCTCAGTGGCACATATTTGTAGTCACAGCTTAGCGCTGACGTAGGAGGGTCACGTAAACCCAGAAATTGGAGCCCAGAAATTCAGCCTGGGCAATGTAGTGAGCTGCATCTCAAACAATGAACAAGAGTCCAGGAGGGAAAGGGAGGTAGATATGGGAGGAAAGGAAGAGCTTGCAAGGCTGTGGAGCAGGCATTCTGCCAGCAGCCCTGGATGGCGTGGTGGTGGAGCCTTGCGGAGCTGCTGTTGGGTAGCAGAGTGGATTGAGCCCCGCGGGGAGTGTGTGTGCTGTGGTGGGTCAGGAAGGGCCTTGCGTGCTGCCTCCCAGACTCAAGAGGCCCGAACCTCAGTATCCTTCCTGCCCAGCATCCTCCCCGGCCTCCATCACATGCTGTCATCAGGGCTCCATCCTACAAGCGCAGTTTCCAGCCCTTCCCACACATAGCAGCCCACCTGGTCCCTGCACCGGGCCAAGCTTGAAATGAAGGAGCTACTACGACACTGAGATTGGGAACTGGTCCTCTTCACAGATTCTGAACAACAGGCAGCAAAAAAGCAGCTCTGACTTCTTTCTGAGTATCCCAAGAACCCTGATGGGAATATTCAAAAAGTATTGACTTGCAGGGCTGGTGGCACAGTAATGTAATCCTAGCACTCTGGGAGGCTGAGGCAGGAGAGTCAAAAGCTGAGCCCAGCCTGGGCAACTCAGCAATTTAGTGAGACCCTGTCTCAAACAATTAAAAAAGGGCTGGAGATGTAGCTCAATTCAAAGCCCTGGGTTCCATCCCCAGTGCCACAAAACAGAAACCAAAACCAAAATACTTGCCAATGGTCAACCCTGTTCAAAACAGAGACAACCTACAGGCTATAGATCCGCCTTCATCTGCTAGCTATGAAACAATTATATGGAGTCGCCTACCCAGAGAAAAATCCATCTGTCATTTGCAGTTGAATGTTCTCAGCCTGAAAACACAGGCCTTTGTGCATTCTAATGCGCCTACATCTGCATGAGACAAAAGTTCATTTTCAGAGCAGCATGGCGGAGGCCTGTGCACAATTCCAGTTATTGTACAGAAAAGCTACGTGCCTTTTTATGCAAAGAGAAAATAATATATCCAAGATGTCCATGTGGGCGTCTGTCGCGAGCACTGATGCTGTCTGGACTCTCCTAGGAAACAATGGGCATTTGTTGGGATTGCTTAGATTTTGTTACACTACTTTTTCATTTCAAATGGCTTTTAACAAGGTTGGAGAAAGATGAGTTAAATTCCTTATTTTAAATAGTTGTCATATATTCTAATTTTACCTAGAGGAAACATTTGGAAGTTTAGTGTAATACTAATATTCTGGCAAGCTAATATGAAGCAAAGAACATAAAATAAATACTTCCACTACTGTGGATTACGAAACAAATACTTATGACAACAGATATCAGTCCTTTTAGGACTGAAGAAATTTCTTGGGCTGGCCAGATAGCTCAGCGGACTAAAGCACCTGCTGCTTAGGCAGAAACAGGGACCAGGGTTCGATCCCCTGCGTGTTGTGCTGACCCTGACACCAGGGTACACTGAGACTGGGTGTGGTGGTGCGCCCCTGTAATCCCAGCCTTGGGAAGCTAAAAACAGGAGAATCACTGAGTTTGATCTGTGTAGAGACCCTGTAGATCCTGTACTAAATACATTTTTTAAAAAAATCACTTCTGTTCCATCACTACTGAACTATACACTAAAAGCAGTTCAAGATGGTTACATTTTTTTTGGTACCAGGGATTAAACTTGGGACTTTGTGCATGCCAGGAAGGTGCTTATGCCACTGGGCCATCCCCCGGCCCCAATAAATCTTGTATGTTATACCACTTTTTTTTTTTTTTCTTTTTTGATACTGGGGATTGAACTCAGGACCCAGTGCTTGCCAGGCAAGTGCTTATTCTATTGAGCTATCTCCCTAGCCTTGTGCCACATGTTTTCAAAAAGCCACTTATCTTTCAAATCTTCAAAATTTGAAGCCATTCATTTGACAAAGTACTTTAAGAGCTATTTGAGAGACCTGGAGGCTTTGTGTTATCGTTTGTGTCTAGTTGTCCCCTCAAAGCCTCTTGCAGTTATGGGGCGGACTTCTAGAGTTTGTGATTAATTCAGGATCCAGTGAGTGCTGCTGGGATTATGGGTGTGAGTGCTATACCCAGCCTGGGGCAGACAGCCTGAATGCAACATGAGACAGACTTGCTCTCTGTTGCCATTGTTGCCACTGCTCTTCCCATTTGCTCTGTTTTGCTGTTTTCCACTGCCATGAACTGCTGCCCTCTGCCACATGCTAACTGCCTTTGGGGCCAGCTGAGTATGGACTAAAACCACCACTAACTGTGAGCTAAATAAACCTTTCCTTCCTTAATTTTGGGTGTTGAGTATTTTGTCCTAGCCACAAGACAAAAGTAACTGAGACAGTTTGTTTCCACATAAACCTGATACTGTATTCACAGCCCCCCCACAGGCTCTACAGAATCTTATCTGCAAGTCATCCTGAGGTTTTAAAACAATTCATTATTCTATAAAGGAGCAAGCCCAATTCTTGGTTAGGGCAAGAACTTTGGACAAGGAGCCCACACCACGTTCAAAGGGCGACTGCTTGATGACAAGATACAACGTGAGGCCTGAAAGCCCATTACATTCTGAAAAGCCCATCACGTTTCCAAAACCACTGGCTCCAGCCCATTTCACCTGTCCAGTTCTAGAAGCAATCACTTTTTTTCATTTTCAAACCTGCTATTCAATTTTTTTTTTTTTTTTTTTTTGTGGAACCGGGGATTGAACTCAGGCCCTTGTGCTTGCCAGGGAAGCACTTATTCTACTGAGCCATCTCCCTGGCCCCGCTATTCAATTCTTCATGCAATATCAACTATCTGCTGGGAGACCAGGATTGAATTTTCAACACCATCAACACACACATGGGATGCTGTTTCTTTCTTTCTTTTTTTTTTTTTTTTTTTTTGGGGGGGGGGATGCTGTTTCTTAAGACTGAGATTCAGATCTTGCTAGAGGTGTGGCTGCAGCCCAGAACATGTCAGAGAATTTCGCTGGACTGTTCATGGTGACAGCCAGGCCAGGCACCAGGAGCACAGCAAGTGGCCTTTGGGGTACGGTGAAGATGACAGATGTCATAGCTTGGGGGTTTTGCAAAGGGGAACAACACAATACAGGACAAATTTTATACGATTACTTCATAATGAATCACCCAAAGAATCATATGCCAAGAGTGCAGGAAATCTGTCCACACACTAAAGACCAAAGACCACCTGAGGGCCTGGATGCCACCGTAATATCCTGCATGAGTCCAGCTAAAGAGCCTATAACAATACCTCCCACAAGTCCAACTGGAGGCTTAGAGTCCATGACAATGCCTCATGCAGGCCTGTTTCACAGACCTGCCCTAGGAAGGCCCAAAGGTAGAAACTAGAAAGTCTGTGCCATTGGGATGAGGGATCTGCACTGGAGCCAGGAAGCCATGCTCATGCTAAGAAGCCAAAGCTCCCCTGAAAAGTTATCAGTCACCCTCAGCAATAGTGAGGTCCCGAGCTCCTCTGAGGATGAGGAAAACTGAGTTCCTATCAGGAAAGCCAACCAACAAGCTTCTCCAGGAGACTCAGCTATGCATGATCTTCCCCTCCAGAGCCAGGAAGTGATGCTCAACGTGAGAACTAGAGCTATCCCAAAATTTACGGTAGCCATTCTCAGTGACAATGAGGTCCTGAGATCCTCCTACAATGACAACAACCAGGTTCACCAGGAAAGCCAGCATGACGAGGTCCTCCAGCTGAATAGCCCAAGAGAACCAGCAGCTTGAACAGCTCCCACAGCTTCTCCAAACAGCTTCCTTAATAGCCTCTAGTTCTGCTTCTTATACTGCTGGCAACAGTCCTCAGGTGGGCCTCCCACACCCAGTACCAGCTAGTTCAGTTCAGCCCAATTGGCAATCCACAATAAGTATTACTGCCAGGTTAATGTGCACAGCTCAGTGGTGGCTGTTGTGTATGGCAGTGCTAATGGCAAGTGAGGTCGCTGGAGACTGGGATTCACTGAGAGTGGTGATAATGAAGTCTCCCTGCCCCAGTAATAAATGGGATATAGCCCTAATACCAGGGAGACAGGTGTAGCAGGGCCAGCAGCAGCCAGGGGGACCCGCCCCCAGGGTAATAAACAGGGAGAGGTGGGTGTGGTTCAGGCAGTCAGTGCTGTCTAGGACTGAGTGTGGTCAGGGGCAGACGCACAAGCAAGAGCAGGTGCCCCACTGCTACCTCATCCTGTACTGCACTAGCTCCTTCCCCTCACCTCACACTGCGCCCTGTGAAGTATAGGATCTCTGCAAGAGTAGACTATCACTCAGGTCATCTGTGTGGACAAGACTCTCATTCTCAACCCTGTCATCAGCTACAATGATCATCAGTACCCGCTCCCCATATTGGCTTGTCTGCTAGTATCGGGGTTCCATGAGTGTCTTTGCTTGGACTCCTTTATTCTCTTCTGTAGTCCGCAGTTCAGGGGAGCTGTCATTTTTTTTTCCCCTTTTCTTTCTAGTGGGAATATACTTTCTATTTCCATTTAGATTTTTTTAGAATGCAGAAAAATGGATTTGAAAGCTTCCTTGAAAGACAACCAAATTTAAAAAATGCACACAACTGATCAACAGTGGAAGATGTAGCAAAGCAACTCATTTGGAAACTTGCAAATACAGAAAAAGAGCATCAAACATTACTCCTGTTTTCCCTAAACAACTTAGCACTAGATAACCACGCAGAAGGGGCAAATGTCTCTACTGTAGCTAACAAATGAAGGAACGGTGGAATCGGCCATTCCACAACCCTTGTTAACCTGGCGGATGCAGGCAATACCAACAGGAATGAGCAAGCCAGTGTGAGACTGGACACTGTACTCCTCCTGGAACACACCCAGTGAAACTCAGGAAGGCTGTACACCCAAAACACACCACAGAAAACACAAAGGGCAGAGCAGTGTGTTCAGTGGCATCAAAGGGATTCCATAAGCAAAATGTAGAGAACTCTATTTGTATTTCTCTAAGAGCACGGGGGTGAGCATAGGCAGGGTGCGGATGAAGCCAAGATTAGGTGAGCTAGTACTTCCACACTGGTTGATAAAATAAGACTCAGATGAGCAGTACAGTGTAGAATAATGTGAGACTGGTAATTCATTTCTAGCTCCTAATTTTTCAGCTTACATATTTAATACCTACAGTTTGAAAGGTTCACATTAGAAAACAAATTTTTATATATATGAATGTAGTGTTATTATTCTGTCAAGATGTAGGTCCATCATGTAAAATAAACCTAGTATTTCATCAAATAAATTTCAAGAAAGCCATTACATTTCAAAATGTTTCCTTTTTATTTAGACATAAAACACATTTATGGCATGCAGGTTAACTTAAAATTATATGGCGTCTTCCCAAGCCAATTACCTCTGAGTGTATTTTCAAGCACTGAAAACAATCTAGCATATTCCACAGGTAGACTCAGACTCTACTGTCACCTCATGTCAAAACTGTTACAAAAAAATTGAGTTATGCACAGTAGTTAGTTTTCTTAAGTTAAGCAAATAACTTAATTGATCACCATGAATAAATATTTTTATTTCATTGAATTTCTCTTCTGAACTATTTATCAATACCATTCAGAGGAACATTAATATATCCAGTCCAAAAAAAAAAAAAAAAAAAGACACTGCAAATTGAAGTAGGTGTCAATACTCTAGATAATCAAGAAATTTCCATTTATAAGAAATGCTGTGTTTAATGACCTATCACAGCAAAAAGAGCAGTTCACCGAAAACAAATTTATGAAATTCTTGGTGTACTTTATGAAAGTTTGAAGTTATAAATAGAAAAGAACCATTAAGATATTTAAAAAATATGTATTCTGAACCACATGCTAGTTACAATCCATTGTTTGTTACACAGCACCGATACCCATAATATATCATAACTATAGAATCAGGTAAGAGGAACAAAAATCATTTCCTTTATGAATATTGCCAAAAACCAAGTTTGTATTTGAAAAAAAAATGTCAATATGGATGTAGCCAAATTTCTCACATTTAGCAAACTATCATCATGGACCCTGTAGCACTTCCTTTGTTAACTGCATTACTTCTATCTTGTTGCAACACACTTTCCTCTCAACTTCTGGAGCTTTCTTTTAGTACCCTAAAAGCAACCCAATCATTTTAAAGGCTGCAGACTACAACAGCAAGAATTTTTGATTGTTAAAAAAATAAATAAATCTTTCAAATCGAACTTATTATAAAAGTGGAAATTACAATAGTTAAGGAAATAGAAAAATAAGCCAATTATGATCTGAGTCTTGTAATTATGGCTCCAAATTTAATAATACAAATATCTGTATATAAAACTTTTCAAAAAGTTAATTCTGCCAGCCAGATCCTAACACAGAACTTTGCAAGTCTCTAAATTGACTGAATAACCTTATAAACCCATTCTCTGCAAACTTCTGCCACAGTTAGTCACCTCCATCACAGATGAAGACACAATGAAATCACTTTCCCTATTATTTTTATAGCTGTCCAAAATAAACTGCCGACGTAGCTTAATCTGAGGAAGAAGTGGCAAAACAGGCACACAGTGCTATTACAAAATTATGAACAATGGCCAAGTGTACTTTACTGTGTACTGTAAAGTACAATGACTTGCATACCACTATTTCTACACTAAATAAAAAAAATTATAGTGTATGACTTAGTGCACGTTAAAAACACATCAAAGATTTCTGACCAAAATTTACCTATGCATTTTAAATTTTACTATGTATCTGTCGTTTCTTTGAATTTTTCTCCATTTTCACAGCTTATAAATTTATATCAGCCAATATAGTAATTATGTTTAATCCCATAATATCTTAATTTTACTATAATAAAAATGACAAATTACTACCTGCCCAACTCTATTAGCTAGCAGGCTCATCAGAATGAAGCAGGGGATTTTTCATTCCATCAAGATATGTTAAGTACAGAATTAGGAAGAGAGATGCAGTTCCTTTTCCAAGCTAACTGAGACTGGCTTCCCATCAGAGTAACTGGGCAACAGGCACGGCATGAGATGACAATCTCATAAGATGACGATCGTCTAATTAGTCTCAAGCCTAGCCAGGCAGCTTTAAGGCTACACACTCAGACAAGTTTCCAGGAGCAAATGCCAAAGGCAATACAAATAATTTTAACCCTGATTTCACTGCAAGGGATTTTAAAATATAGCACTGACCTGATTATTTTGTGGGCATGTAGTGTTGTAAATGGTAACATTTAAGACACTTAAACTAAATGTTCCATTTCCCCTACAAAAAGGAAGACATTTAGTAGGAAAAGAAAAAAGGAAGTAGTAGCTACTAAGTAATTTAAACTGAAATTAAAAAACAAACATATAAACAAAAAGCAAATACAAAAAGCACAGTCCTATAAGGTACAGTCAGCTTGGCACAGTAAAGACTAAAATTAAGACACAAAAGACGACTGTGTAATAAATAGGGCCACAGTTGTAAACTGTCATTTCTCCTCCTAAGACGCCAAAATTGCACTCTAGTTGTGTTGGGAAGCAGCAGAGTTTACAAGAGTGGGTAGGAAACAGCTGTACAGGCCAGGTGTCATTTATACATTTTTTAAAAAGTTATAATTCTACAATCCCAAGGGAGCAGAGGTTACAGTCACTGAATGACTACTGATACTATAACCTCTTCATACTTCAATTGTTTTTCAATACCTGAAAATGAGAGAAACAGAGAAAAACATTTTAGTTTTTAATCTCATGTTTGAGATAATCATTAAAGAAATAAAATATGATAACAGTTTATAAATGGGGCTGGGCAGATAGCTCAGTGACTTAAGTCCCTGCCTGGCATAACAGTTTATAAATGGGGCTGGGCAGATAGCTCAGTGACTTAAGTCCCTGCCTGGCAAGTGCAAGGTCCAGAGTTTGATCCTCAGTACCAAAATAAATAAACAAACAACCAAGAACAAAGAAACCAGTTTATAAACATTTTGGCCAATAGCGTTGACCACTTTCCCCAAAATTAAAAAAAAGGAATTAAATGATTTATCTTCTAAGTAGAACTGTACAAAGAGAACAATGTTTAAAAGGATTTCCATCTTTCATTTGTTTTTCTTTCTTCCCTAATAAAGCTACAGGTAAACTGCATATACAGATATTTATTTTGAAAAGAAAAAATGGTTATACTTTCAATCAAGCGACAGTGCTAAGTGAGAAATCAGACAACTGGCAATTAGTTGCTACACACATGGTAAAAAAGCAGGCGCGGTGTGAAGGAAGAGGGATAAACAAAAGTGTCCATGTTAATAACAGCCATCCATTTTTATTTATTTATTTATTTAACAGGGATTGAACTCAGGACCTGGCAAGCACTTATGTTGCTGAGCTATCTGCCCAGACCCAGACATCCTTATATTAATGTGCCTATTTACCTAAACTTTTATTTAACTCAAGTTGCTCAAAGTACTATATGACAGGAGACCTGACATGTAAAATTAGGATGCGCTGGTACTATTAATATACTGTCATTTTCCCCAAGAATAAATCCAATGTTTTAATTTGTTTGTCTTTTTGAGATAGGGTTTCTGCTATGTTCTGGCTGGCCTTGAACACATTTTGTAGACCAGGTTGGCTTCAAACTAGCATTGATCCTCCTGCCTCAGTCTCACAAGTGCTGGGATTACAGGTGTGTGCCACTACACCCAGCTTTGAAATGTTTTAACATTTAAAAATAATACTAGTTATCACTGCAGAGTGTTTAACTTTTCAACAACTTAGGACTTACTGAATGGTTTTAAGTGCTTTAAAATAAGAACCACTACTCTCCTTTGGACAAGCAATGAACTGAACACACAGATGGGCAGTGTATTTTTGAGGCAAAGTCTCTATGTATTTACCTCAAGCCTTCTTAATGCCAGAATTACAGCTGTGTGCTGCCATGTTTAGCTAACAATTGTATTTTTACATGACTGTTTTCAAGTCTTGATATCCCAGTTTACCTGGGTTCCCTATCTCTCACATGTGCTAAACTGCCATCAGCACACCAGGATTAGCTCAGCTCCATATATGTGTAAGAAATATATAGATATACAGATAGTCTATTTACAAAATTTGAGTGAAAATTTACTGACCAATCCAATTAAGGCAGTTTCTGTATTTCCATCTTAACCACAAAGAATGACCCTCAGCCAGAAAGACCTAGAACAAGGTGCTAGAACTAAGTAACTGATAAGCAACATTCTACCATCAAAGGAATGCAAAGGGTGGGATTACCAAAAATCCATGGGCAATTTAGAAGGCAACAGAGATTACACCCCCTGAGACCTTCAGACAATTTCTGCCAGGAAGATAAGCCCCTGCTCCCTGCTTCTTCGTATAGACACCATTTCTACAGAACCACCACTGAAGTTTTGCTTCTGCTGTCCTTCATGTTTATGAGTCCATGTATTTTCCCATGGCATCTAACAAAGGTCATGATCTGGCCTCTTTGCAAATGAGGTATGCGTTTAAAGTCTACACAGGAATTGTAACCTGAAAACATCATCAGAAACAGATAAACTTCCTATCTACATTCTGAAAAACCGCTTGCCCATGGTAGAAAAGGCAGCTTTCTCCTTAGTTTTGGCAGTACTGGGGACTGAACCCAGGGCCTACAACCCTAGCCTTTAAAAATAAAACTATTTTCATACAGGATCTCACTAAATTGCTCTGTTGCCCATGGTAGGTTTAAATGAACACTCCTGCTCCAGCTTCCTGAGCTCTACATGTCCCAGCTAGTAATGACATACCTTAACTCACCTAATCCTCAAAAAATATTTTCCTTTGATTAATAAAAGGGGTTCAAAATGTTATTAGTCTAAAGGAGAAAAAAACATAGAAACCATTTGTAATGGGCAGGAAACCAACTATTTCCATTTACTGAAGTTCCTGAGTATTAACTATGATACAGTCAAGTACAAAATATTCATGCTAATCTTATCAATGCTTTTCATCTTCATTTAAATATATAAGGAACAGAAGAGACACAGGAAAAGGGACAGAGATGTCACATTAAACAAAGAAGACCAATAAATATACACATAAAAATGTAACTTCATACACAAATGAGATGGAATTCCCCCCCCCCCCTTCTTTTGGTACCAGGAATCAAACTGGGATATTGCACTTGGCAGGCAGATGTTTATGCCATTATATCCTCGACCCTCCGTGTGTGTGTGTGTGTGTGTGTGCATGTGCACACGCAGTACCAGGTATCAAACCCTGAACCTTGTGCTTACCAGGCAGGCACTTAAGCTGCTAGGCTTTCTCCCTGGCTCCCTGAGAAAGCATTTTTCTTTAAGTCTTTGTGTTTTGCTTTTACAATATTAGGCACTGAACCAGAGTCTTTACACTGAGCTACTTTTCCAACATTTTATTAGTAGGGTCCCACTAAGTTGTCCAGCATAGGCTTAAATTTATAATCCACCTGCCTCAGCCTCCCATACTGCAGGGATTAGTCATGTACCACCATGTACAGCTGGCACTATTATAATTTTAAGAACTATTAATAGTTAATGTTGGGACTGGGGAGATGGCAGATGGCTCAGTGGAATAAGCACTTCCCTGGCGAGGCGAGCGCGAGGATCTGAGTTCAATCCCTGGTTCCATTAAAAAAAAAAAAAAAGAGCTAAATATACCATGTTTTTGGGGCTGGTGAGATGGCTCAGTGGTCTAAAGCACCTACTTAGAACAAGCTTAGCAAAGCACAGGGACCTCGGTTCGGTCCCCCAGCACCACATGCCAGCCAGCCCCGCCCCCTGGTGGGCTGGGCTGGCCACACACACACACACACACAAATAAATAAATAAATAAAAATTAAAAAAAGATTTCCCAAAAAAAAAAAAAAAGTTAATGCTGGCAAGGATGAAATAAAAGACAAAAATAACTTAGTCTGCAGTCTAATTTACTGCAGTCTTTCTAAAACCTTAAAAATGATTAAACTTTGTACTACTTTCTAGAAATAATCTAAAAGGTGACGAAATAAAAAACAATGTTTCGGCCAGCCAAACAGTTCAGCAGATTAAAGTGCCTGTAAGCGGGTCTGAGGTACTGGCACTGCCCCTGGGGCACGCTGAGTCCGTAGTTGAGACTGGGCGTGGTGGCATGCACCTGTAATCCCAGCTCTTGGGAGGCTTTAAACAGGCGGAACACTATAAGTAGGATCTAGTAGTGAGACCCTGAACACCCTGTAGACCCTTCCCTAAATACAAAACAAAAAAAAAAAAAGAGAAAGAAAAAAAATGTTTCATACTTTTAAATTTCACTGTGAACGGCTGGCGAGATAGCTCTGCGGACTAAGCACCTGCTTAGGCAAGACAAGGACCAAGGTTCAATTCCTGGCACCACATGCTGTGTGTTAAATTGGCCACTGAGACCAGGTATGGTGGAACACACCTGTAATCTCAGCACTGGGGAGGTTGAAAACAGGAGGATCACTACAAGGCTGAGCTGCGTAGTGAGACTCCGTACCAAATACATTAAAAAGAAATTTCACTGTGGAATTTCAATTTTGGAAAAAGAATTAATACATTTTATTAAACTTCCAGTAAAAGAAAATTTGTAAAACATGATCTATTCATTAGTCAGAATATCAAGAATTATTAAGAATAATCTAATGCTGGATTAAAAAATACAACTATGAGTATGAAGCATGAGCTGAGCCATGTAAAGAAATTATGCTAAAGTAGCTTTATAAAAGTATATTCATTAAAAAAAAATCATGACACTAATATGAGAATCAAAATACTCCAAAAGGTCATTTGACAGCTAATGGCTCAACATTTTCATGTATAGGTAGCACCCTTTAAAAGTCAGACACGAAGTACTAACCTGTGAATATGCAGACATGTTTACATCTGTTTGCCTCCACCACCTCGCAGTGCTACTGGCTGGCTATTCTGGACAAATGCTCCTCCTCCACGAATCGCACTTGGATGAGTTGGGGAAGCTGCTGGATGTTGCCCAGGACGAATAGGTTTAGCTAATATAAAAAATAATGTCTGAATTAGAATAAAGTATGGCATACAACTCCAATGACTGTTCTGGTCTTTTTTTTTTTTTTTTTTTTTTTTAGGGGAACCAGGCTCACTACATAGTTCAGGCTGGCCTTGAACTCATGGTGATCTTGCCACAGTGCTGGGATTACAGGTGCGTGTCACCAGGGCCAGCCTGGGTGCTTTAGCTATTCTCTCTTCCTTTCTAATAGTTTCTGCGATTCGGTAAGTTAGGAATGAAAGCCAGCCAAATTCCAAGACAAAAAATAATTCAAATAATGCTCCCAATTAAAGGAAAGTGTTCAATCTAAGCATGTCTTAAAGATTCTGGCATCCCCTTACTAACCAATCTGTGCAGAATGTCCTCTTCTAGCCATGTTCTTTGACCTGACTGCTTCCTTTATGCGGTCTACTTCTTGCTGATAGCGTTTTCGATCACGAGATGCATTTTCTTTGGCTTCTTTCAGTGCTGACTCCAAAGCTTTCACTCTCTCGGCTGTAGCTCGAAGTCGCTTCTCTAACTTAGGAAGTTCACAACGAAGATCTGCATTGTCACGTACCAACTGGAGGTACACAAAGAAAACGGGTTTCTGCTTTAAGTACCAGCATCATACTTTGTCTATTACGTGTTTCCTACTTAACTAGGTCAGGCAATAACATGCAAGAACACACACATTCATACATACATTTCACATGAAGGTAAGACTATTTTAGAGGAGCAGACTCGGTGGTTCTTTATCTCTGCTAAGCAAAGACAATGTGCATGATGCTTTCTTTAATAAAAAGGCTAATCTGGTGAAATGAGTATCCTCTTAGGCAAATTAAGAGCACAAATAGCATAAGATTGGCAAGCCCCTTAATAAGTGAAAAGCTAAGGGATGCTGAGGCATGAGCATTACTTCTTAAAAAAAAGAATCCTGCATTTAACTTATATTTCTGAGAATGGGGCATTTTATTTTTTTCCCTTGAACATTTTTATTTTTTTTCCATAATTTTATTGGGAGACAAATAGCAATGAGACAGTTTCAAATCAAATTGGTAGAACAGTTTCAACAATTAACACATTGCATACTCTCTTCCTAGTGGTTATTTGCTGTACAAGATGCAAACATGATATCCAATTTAGAAACACTATTAGCAAAATCCCTCTATTCATTAAGCGAATGTAACTATATATCTATCCTAACCATTTTGAATACACAGATACAAAATGGACATTCATCTATATCCCTTTTTTGTTTAGTTCTGTCACTTGAATATTATAGGTGTGTTAACTCAGCAAAATATTCTAAAAGAGTCCTGTAGTCCATAAAAGTATTGGGTCTTCCGCTGGAACTGGCAGTGTCAGAAGTTGTTGACCTGAGTCCCCTACAGCTCAACATAACAGCATGACTTTACTTCTTATACTTCATTTTTATACTTCTCTGCTGCATGGTTAAGACCAAGATAAAGCAAGACCTATGTAACCAGAGTTGTAGCTTTTGGATCTGAAAAGGTCAGTTAAATCCCCTCAGGATTTATCCTGAGATCCTGTACCTCAGATTGTAGATCCTTTGTCAGTGTCAGCCATGTGGATGAGTCATGGCCATTGCTTGGCCAATGTACTCTCTGTGAAAGCCTGAGAGAATGTTTTCTCTCCATGTGACTCTCCTTAGGCACACTCTACATCATCCATCACTTTGCTCTTTGGCCCCATAATCTCCTTGATCAGAAAATTTGGGACACTACCGAGTTACATGATGTTACAGTACAAGTTCTCATATGTCCTGAGTCTTAATTGACCTTGGAAGGCTAGGGCCAAAATGTTGGCTTTCCTTGCGGCCCTACTTTTTCTCTAATTTTGGTCTGCAATCTTAGGATGTTAACCCTCCAGAAGAGAAGCTTATTGTTATTACCATACAACGTAGGCTGTTAAGCTTAACCTCACTATCTGTCTGAATATCAAACATCTTAGGCATAACATGGGAGAATGAGGCATTTTAATGTAAAAGGACCAAAAAGATTATATATTAACTTCAAAAAGCTATCAAAATAAGAAAAACTTGACAGCCCTGAATTTCTACAGAGAAAGTAAGAATACATGTTCTCATTGATAATACAGATGTTAAAAACATCAATTCCCCTAAAACTAGGTGGTTTCTTTTCATATTTACTTAATGAAATGGCTCAGGAGATAAAAATCTCTTAAGACTCTAAAGATAAAAAATCTTTCTACTCCTTTTTTATTCTTACAATGCTGCAGATACCACAAAACCTGCTCTTTATTACCTGCTTGTGCACCTTGGTGAGCTGCTCAAGATTATTTTCAAGGAATGAGATCTTCTGCTTCTGAGCAGCACTGCCTCCAGTATCATCAGAATCAATCTCAGCACTCTGAGAGAAGGAAAATGTTAATTATTAGCAAAAACAAAAAAACTAAGCTTAGTGACAAACACTGACATGATTATTTGTATTGAATACAAATAATCACATGTCTCAACACTGTTACCTTTTTAACTCTGGTGGCCAAGTCCTGAACAAAGAGCTTGCGCAGATTGTGCAAAGTCTGAAGTTCTTTTGCCTTTAATTCAGAACAGAAATATTTTTAGAATTCAGTTTTTAAACAGCATTTGCAGGGTAAGTGAAAACCCCACAAAATACTTCCACCACTAGTATTAATTTTCAAAATTTTTCTTACCACTGTCTCTTCCAAACCCTTCAAATCTTGCCGTGCTTGTTCTCGTCTATCTTGCATAACCCTAGGAGTGGAAGGACATACATACACATATTTTCATTTTGATGCTATAAATTCTAGTTTTCTGTCACAAGAGCTGAATCAAAGTGTTTTATCTGGAAGGATTAATTACTAAGTTAAAATGAGAAAGATACAATTTTCTTTTAAATGTACAGCTGATGTAACAACACCAAGCAAGAGATGAAATAAAATGTGACAATTCAGAAAGAAAGAAATGACTCAAAATTTTACTTTAGGGGCTGGGGAGATAGCTCAGTGGAATAAGTGCTTGCCTGGCAAACACAGGGTCCTGAGTTCAACCCCTAGTACCATCAAAAATAAATAAACTAATTAATTAAAAACGTGCCACAGGGTGGGCGAGATAGCTCAGTGGACTAAGTGCCTGCTTAGGTAAGTGCAGGGACCGGGGTTCTCCCTGGCACCACGTGCCACACTGGCCCCGCCCCCAGGTGGTACACATCTGTAATCCCAGTGCTGGGGAGGCTGAAAACAGGAGGATTCCCTAGGAGTCCAAGGTGTGTAGCAAGATCTTGTACCAAATACATAAAAAATTAAATATGCCACAAATGCCAGCACACCACCATTTATGCAAAATGCTTTCATTAATTGGGAATTAAAGGTAGTGAATTGTTAAAGACTAATATTTTTACATGGAAATTATTCTAAATAAAATTTTGGCTGCAATTCAGAAGAATCTTTATAAAACCAACTCCAAACTGGTCCTGATCTATATTATCCTTTTATTTTTACTACTTCATTTGCAAACTGTCTCTTACATATTCAAGGTGTGGACAATTTTAACCATGAGTTTTCTACCTAATCATATTCTTGAAAAGAGAATTAGCAAATGAGAAAAAGGAAGTAAAAATTCAGTCTGAAAAGACAAAGCAAGACCGTAATTTTCTTTTATAAATAATTAAACCTGAAAAAGTTAGGTTTTGTGGCATATACTGCCGTTTTCTAAATTACTTAATGTCACCTTTTAGGTTCACTTTTATGATTGTTCCTGAGGTAAGGTAACAAAGAAACAGGAAGCACATTTATAAATAAGAATCTAAACCTAACAGCTAGGGGTAGTGGTGCATACCTATAATCCCAGAACTCAGGTGGCTGATGCAGGAGGATGGGCATGAATGTAAGGCCAGCCTCAGCTATGTAAGTGAATTTAAGACCAGCCTGAAATACACAGTGACACCCTGTCTCAAACAACAACAAAAATAAATAACAAATTTACACTTCAGCCACCACTGAGGTATGAGACCTGCTTTCCTGAAAGCATAAATATGTGCATAGTTTTTAATCTCCAGTCTTTAGAAGTAAATCAACTCACAAAACTGATATGCCCAAGGGGAATGCCTTGAACCCTCTAATATATACAATTTTTATTTTTAAACTTTAATTAAAACAATTACTCACGTAAGCTCATGTAGTTTTCTGCTCTTTTCCTGATCTGTAACTTTTAATTTTTCATGTTCTACTCTTAGACGTTCTTGCTCTAACATCATTTTCTGATTTTGGCTGACAAGAAAACAAAAACAAAAACAAAACAAAACAAACAAAAAAAAACAACAAAAAGTGTAAGTCTGGGTTAACTTGCGAGTTTTTTGAGTATCACATCAAAATAGGTTCACAAATACATGAAAGTACTACATTCCACCTTATAATTTCAAATACCCAAGGCTTCCTCTGTTACAGCCATGCAATATTCTTCATATTCTGATTTGAAACAATGGCATTATTCAGGCCTCTGAAGCTTTATCTCTATTTCTACTGGGTATTAATCATAAGACCCATACCTCATCATTCTGTTACTGTGCTCTGGTTCTTACTAAAATCACTACAGATCTCTACTTTTGATGAAGTTTACATATATGAACAGAGCTCTAGAAGTAGGCAAAATGGCTTCTAGATAAAATAAGGTGATAATTTTTATTTAAAAAAGAACTTATAAAATCTATCCTTTCTAATTAAGCTTTTCTCCAGTAACTTGGAAACTCTGGTACCTATTTGGAATGACTAGCTGAAGCTGGGGATTTTTTTCCCTTTTTCCTATATTTAAACCAAAACATGTATGACACTTTTTCAAAAACTTGATCTGATCTTCAAAGTTTTAATCATAAATGGAAAATTATATTCCAACTCAGTTTTCACTAACAGGAAGAAGGGATAGGGTACTGACAATATATACTTGTTGAAAACCTATAGTTTTCATGAAAAAAATTTCCATAAAGAAGTGTTATACTTACTCTTGAAGATCAGTTATAAGTTTTTCTTTTGCCTCAACTTCATCTCTCAAACTACTAATCTGTTTTTGATGAGTTTCCCTGTGACTTTGGATCTGCTGTTCAACAGCTTGCTATAATTTTGGGGGGGACAAAGAATATTAAAGTCAGGCTAATCAATTAATGAGGGATTAAAGTCATTACAATCGAATGTAACATTAAACTTGCCTTGACTTCATTTGCAGTCTGAACTTTATTTAAGTGCTCTTTTTCCATTTCATGGACCTTTTCTGTTTAGGCAGGAAAGAAAACAGAAGGTCAAAATATGCTTTAAGGTTTCTGTTTTAAAGCAAGGTACAAATATATCTTCACAGTAGCTTATTCCTTAGCAATGCTCTGCAAGCTCACACATACTTATTAAATTCTCTATACTGACATGAAAAGGAAATGCTTCTAAGGTCCCTATTTAAAATTTAGGTACAAGACAAAGATGTCTCTATCACCACTCCCATTCAATATAGTTCTGGAATCATTAGCTAGAGCCATTAGACAAGAGAAAGAAATAAAAGGAATAAGAATAGGTAAAGAAG
>NW_004524717.1:5478694-5480030 GCF_000260255.1 Octodon degus
CTAGGTTATATGGTAATAACAATAAGCTTCTCTTCTGGAGGGTTAACAACCTAAGTTTGCAGACCAAAAATTAGAGAAAAAGGAGGGCCACAAGGAAACCCAACATTTTGGCCCTAGCCTTCCAAGGTCAATTAAGATTCAGGACATATATGAGAACTGGTACTGTAACGTCATGTAACTCACTTGTGTCCCAAATTTTCTGATCAAGGAGATTATAGGGCCAAAGAGGAAAGTGATGGATGATGTAGAGTGTGCCTAAGGAGAGTCACATGGAGTGAAAACATTCTGTCAGGCTTTCACAGAGAGTACATTGGCCAAGCAATGGCCGTGACTCATCCACATGGCTGACACTGACAAAGGATCTACAATCTGAGGTACAGGGTCTCAGGATAAATCCTGAGGGGATTTAACTGATCTTATGAGATCCAAAAGCTACAATTCTTGTTACATAGGTCTTGTTTTATCTTATTCTTAATCATCCAGCAGAAAAATATAAAAACGAAGTATAAGAAATAAAGCCATGCTGTCATGTTGAGCTGTAGGGGACTCAGGACAACCACTTCTGACACTGCCAGTCAAGTGGAAGACCCAATACTATTATGGACTACTGGACTGTTTTGGAATATTTTGCTGAGTTCACACACCTATAATATTTAAATGATGAAACTAAACAAAAAAAAGGGATATAGATGAATGTCCATTTTGCATCTGTGTATTCAAAATGGTTAGGATATATAGCTACATGCTCTTAATTTAAGGAATAGAGGGATTTTTTCTAATAGTGTTTCTAAATTTGATATCATGTCTGCCTCTTGTACAACGAATAATCACTAGGAAGGCAGTATACAATGTGTTAATTATTGGAACTGTCCTACCAATTTGATTTGAAACTGTCTCACTGTTATTTATTTCTCAATAAAATTATGGAAAAAAAAACTATTTAAAGAAAAGGAACATCTTGCATGAGGGAAAAGATGAAAGAAGGAAGGGAAAGGAAATTTATATGTGTATACACAGGAAAACTTGGATAATTGCATTGATAATTTCTGCTTGTCTATTGAAAGGAGCAGTTAATTCTTAGATTATTTTTTTCTCTACTTTTTAGAGCCAGGGAGATGGCTCAGTGGAATAAGCGCTTCCCTGGCAAGCGCAAGACCCTGAGTTCAATCCCCAGTTCCTCAAAAAAAAGAAAAAGAAAAAGAAAAAGAAAAAGAAAAAGAAAAAGAAAAAGAAAAAGAAAAAAAAGAAATAGGCCTTCTTTTGGGCCGGGGAGATGGCTTAGTGGAACAAGCGCTCCCCTGGCAAGCGCAAGGGCCTGAGTTCAAGCCCTGGTTCC
>NW_004524717.1:5481015-5487704 GCF_000260255.1 Octodon degus
TTCCCATGGTGTTGTAGCAAGAAACAGGCAGAAGAAAAAAGGGAAAGGGGCTTTATTATAAAGGGAAAGGGGCTTTATTATAAAGGGAAAGGGGCTTCATCATCTTGAAGGGCATGGAGAGAATCTGGGAATATAACAAATTCTCTGTAGTGGAAGAAAGGGAGGCTGAGGTTTTTATGGCCTGATAACAGGGGTGAGGTTTGAGGGGGATGTTTGCATATACCTGAGGAGCTGACTGGGGCCTTCCTTGAGGTGGCAGGAAAGGTGACAGGAAATTGCACCCTGGGCTGAGTGGGAGAAGGGGGAGGTGGTCTCTGGGAAGATAACTGTTGTTTTAAGGGCTTCGGCCATATTAGATGACAACCATAATTATTCAGCAATTCATAATAGGGCCTTAACTTATCAGTTAATACCTTGTGCTCGAAGCTGGACCAGTTCTTCACTGAGTGAATCAACAGATTCCTCTAGCTGTCTTTTCTTTTGCTCCACATTTTGAAGATACTCAGTTAATGACTTGATTTTGGCTTCATGCTTTTGGAAAAAATATACTGATATGAAGTGAAAAAAAATCTCATACACATACTTTGTTCTTAAGAATATCTAAAAGGAAGCATGTTTTACTGATACATCTAAATACATGTAAAAATTGAAAGGTATTTCATCCTAGTGTTCAGGGATCGGATTTAGAATGTTGAAGAATTAAATGTCATCTGCACAGCTGATGCCACCTGCAAATTAAGACACTGAAGGCTGACATATTTCGTAATACTCTTACAGTTACTTCCATCTAATATTACCTACTAACTCCAGTGAAAATTTCCTGTCTTGGTGAATGACCCTATCCCTAACGTAATGTGAGAACTGGTCCCCTGTAGTTTGGCCTACACTAGAGTAATTCTAAAATCTTCAACAGTCACATTATTCTAGTCAACGTCTATATGTTGGCAAATAAAGCCCAGTTAAATGATGCAAGTTATAATGCAGGGAGATTAGGAAAATTTGACTAATTTTTAAAAAAATTTATTACTGAAAATAAACTATAGCAGCTCATTTTCCTGAAAACTTTTCTAAAGAATTAAATTTTCATGTGGCTGTTTAAAAAAAAAAAATGGGACAAGTTTGTTCTAAACACCTACCTGAGAAATACGAAGCTGGCATGCTGCTAACTCCTTCTCATTTTCTTCCATCTTCTTGTTGCTCTCAGTTTGTGTGCTTTCTAACTGTTTGCAGCGCTTCACCATTGTTTTGACTTCTGACTTCATTTTGCTAATGTACAGCCTTGCAACAGTGAATTCTTCGTCTATCATGCCAGTGCCCTCAGGCTGCTGTGAGATTAAAGACATCATGCCGAAATGTTCAATGTGTGTTTTCTCAAGATTTTAAAATCCTAAGACAAATATTCAACATTCACAGGAAATAGGAAATTTAATTTTTTTCTTTTATTGCGACTTCAAGAAGGGATAAGCTTTAAAAAGGGTAAACACAGCTTATAAATCTTTGTCCTCAACAAGAGGCTGCTTAGGTGACAGGGAAAAGATGACTTTTATTTAAAGCTCAACAAGGAGGAGCCATGGTCAATGCACATTCTTTTAAGTTTTGTAACTTTTATTATAAAATTTCACAATATGGAGCCTGGGAAAGAAGAAATAAAATTGTCTTTGGTGGCACAGTGCCTGTAATCCCAGTGTGTGGGAGGCTGAAAACAGGAGGATCACTATGAGTCCGATCTGCGTAGTGAGACCCTGTAGACTCTGTACTGAATACATGATCTATAATAGTAAACTCCAGACCGGGGAGATAGCTCAGAGGAGTAAGTGCTTGCCTAACAAGCACAGGGTCCTGAGTTCAATCCCCGGTACTGCAAAAACAAACAAACAAACAAAAAAGAAAATCTATTTTGGGGGCCTGCCCACTAGGGCAGCTGTTTCAGTGTCTGCTTAAACAAAGCAGTCAGGCTCAAGATGCTCTGGTTCAAACCCAGTTTCTCACAGGAAACCAGAAATGGCCTCAAGACATCTTCAGACCGCCAAAAAAAAAAAAAAAAAAAGTAAACTCCACAACACTGAAAGAATATAATTAATAAAAATCCCAGTCAGTTATTTTGTATATACTGACAAATTGATTCCAAAGTTACATGGAAAGTTGAGGGTCCACGAAAAGCCAGTACAACACTAAAGAACAATGACTCACACTAAAGATTAACTACAAGGCTATAGTAAATCAAGAAAATATGGTAGTCTCCTTTCTCCTTAGATGCATTCAAAGCCATTCCATTGATGCCTGGAACCAACTATAGAACTGAACCTGATATATATACATATACATAACATATATACATATATATATATGTATCATACATGATAAGAGCTTAATTATAACAGCTACAGTAAGAGTAACAATTAATAATGAACTAGAACAATTTTAAGGATAGAATGGAAGAAGTCATTGTAAACTTATAAATTATTTACTTTTAGAATTTTCCATTAAGTATTTTCAGACTGTAATGTACAGTAACTGAAACCACAGAGTAGAACTGGATGATAAGGGTGCTACTGTACAGGACTGACAAAGAAAAGACAAGCAGGTCAATGGAACAGAATAGAGCACTTGAGAAGAGACGTTTATATGTAATCAACTGATCTCTGATAAAAGGGCAATGGCAAATCAACGGATAAAGAATAGTCGTTAACAAATGGTGCCAGAGGTAATACATCCTCAGACAGAATTAATCCTGAAGCAGACTCACAGCTTTCAGAAAAGTTAACTCCAACTGGACTGCAGACCTAAATGTAAATGTAAAACTAAATCAATTTTGGAAGGTAACACATGAAAATCTTGATGATCTTAAGGAAGTAAAAAAGACAAGACACAGAATGGAGAAATACTGCAAAATACTATTTGATAAAGAAAGGACTTATATCCAAACTACACAAAGAACTTTTAAACCTCCATAATAAGAACCAACTCAACTTCAAATTAAAGTATTCTGCAAATTAAATAACACTAAACATTGGAATAACAGCTAGAATTTGGAAATCTGACATCAAAAGTCAGTAAAGATGTGAAGCAACAAAATGTCTCCATCCATTATTGGCAGGATATAAAACACTACTACCACTCTCAAACATGTTTAGGAGTTTCTTACAAGGCTAATGAACAAGCAGTCTCAATATACAATCTAATACATCCTCTTTCTTATTTATACCCAACTGGACAGAAACCTTATAGCACAGAAAAACCTGCACATGAATGTTTAGAACTGCCATAAATTAGAAGTAACTGAGTAACTAAGTATGTAACAGAAAAATGTGCCCTCCAGCTCATATACTTCAATTCCTTAACTGCCCAGGTAATAGTTTCTGTTGCAGTTGTGGCTGCTTCTGTCTCCTAGAAATGGCTGGTCACTGTGATGCATATTGTAAGAACTAATCAAAGACAGCTAAGTACTTTGCTTCTGTACTTCCCCTTTGTAACTCCATAAAAATCTCCTTGAGACTCTGGGCCCTGATATTTTGACAATGATTCTAATCAGTGCCCGTCAATGTAAAATAAATCTGCCTCAAAATCCTGGGTGTCCTTTAGGTGTTTCTGGTTCCTTTGCAGGTGAAGAAATAAGCAAACTACAGCACAGTCATGCAATGGAGTATAAAACAAATACCCCATCAAGCTACAAAAAGATACAGAAGAGTCACAAAAGTATGGAAAGGAAAACCAGTATGGAAGGTTACATACTATGTAAGTCCAACTGTGTATCACTTTAGAAACTGCAAAACTGCAGAGATGGTAAAAACTGTGGTTGCCAGGAGTACAGAGGGTAACAATGAATAGCTACTACACAGCAGGTTTGTCAGGGTGGTGATATTATTCTATACAATACTATAATGGTAGCACTGTATTACTGTATACTTCAAATGCCATACTACTGTAAAACAACTATAATGTAAAAAACCAACAAGAAAGAAACAGTAACTCAGCCAGGCATGGTGGTGGGTACCTAAAATCCTAGCACTCTGGGAAGCTGAGGCTAGAAGATGGCAAGTTCGTCCAGCCTGGGCAATATAACAACACCCTGTCCCAAACTAAAAAGGGACTGGGAAATATACACCTCAGTGCAAAAGACCTGGATTCAAACACTAGTAATACAACAAACAAAACCAATATTGGCATTCTTCAAAAGATTTTAGGGCGAAAAAGGTACAAATGAAAGAATGATAAAATTGTAGTAACTGATATCTCAATAGAGATCAGTATATTCTCTATGTTTAAAATGGTTCACACTAAAATGTTTTTAAAGATTTTAAATACCACTCATCTTTTTTTTTTTTTAAAGACAGTATCTTTCTATGTAGTTGAGGCTGACCCTGGATTTGCAACTCAATTTTTAGATAGGATCCTACTGTGTAGTTCAGATGGCTCTGTACTGTGGCAATCCTGCTGTCCCAGCCCCTATAGTGCTGGAATTATAGACATGTGTATCACTACACCTGGCATCATCTTTTACATTAAAAAACTTAAAACAAGAAGCTAATGAAAAGAGTTTCTTCCCTAAGCTAATCTTCACTGTTGCTACAAGCAGGTACTTTCATATATGGCAATTTATTATGATAACTTCAAAGTGTGAAATCTTTACACAGTTGAAGAAAAGAACCAAACATGAAGTCCAGTAAGTGCTACTCACTGAACATCCTGTTCAGGTCCCCCTTCTTCACTCCTTCCTTCTTCACCTATGTAAAATGGAGTTAATACCACATAACACACGTCTCTTGTGAGGACAAGGATCTAGAAAGAACAAGTACAAGGTATATACAAATCATCTTACATAAGAAGTTATTATACTTACCTTTACATCATTGTTTCCCACAGCAATTCCTATTTCTGCAAGGTCTTTCAGCAGAGATGCCATCATCTCAGCTGCTCTTTTTTTCTGGTGGTTGGTCATTTCCTTCAGTTTCTGAAGCTCAGCATCTATACTTGCTAAAGTTGCCTAGCAGTATCAAAAGTAAAAAGTATAGTTATAATTATTAAAGGAAATTCCAATATTCAAAAGTAATTCAAGTTTTTACTTAGTCCTTACAAAAAACAAAAAAAAAAAAAAAACCCAATTTTTTTGGAGACAGGGTCTCACTATGTAGTTAGGATGGCTCTAAACTATGTAGCCCAGGCTGGCCTTGAACTACTGCTGAGACGACAGGCATGCATTATCACACCTAGCCAAAAAAGTGTATTTTTGGCTTTCATTTTCTTAATGACCTACGGAATATTGGGCTAGCTTCCAACCTATTATATTTCATTAAAAGTAAGTAGTTTATAGTAATTCATTATAGATTGTTTTCTTCCTACAGAGAGGAAATTTCAAAGTTAATTAGAAATGACTACCATGTACAGTTTAATCTACATTAACAGTTTAATCTTAGGAAACTAAATAAGTAAACTAATATTGGTAACTTCTACATGGTTAGAAGACATCCTTCTACTCTCTATATACTTTTCACTAAAATGAATACACTCAATAATTGCCTTTGGTATTGAAGACACAAGCAATTATTTAGGAGCTAGAGATGATCTAATATTACTATCTGAATTTACTTACTATAATTATAGATTTAAGTAGGTGGTTTATCAAATACAAATACTGAACTTTGAAAACTCGAACTAATTTTGGCTCATTTAAAAACTATTTTATCACAGATCAAATACTCCATTTTTAATGCAACATACATTTTTTTCAAACAATGTGTTTCAACTAATATATTTTAGTAATGATGCCATCACTTTCAAGTGCTTATTTCTCATCTGGCTTACTTATCAGGAGTGTCACGTTCGCCCAGTTTAATCTACGTAAGGTACCCGTCCCCTAAAGTCTCCTACAATCGTGTAAATGCTACCATTACAAGTATTCAGATTACTAGCCGCCCCCTCTAACTGCCCATGAACACACACACACTAGGGCCTAAGTCCTCTATGAAGAGTGCTATCTTTAGCTGTGTAATCACAACTTCCGTAGAAGACCAAAACCCACAGATAAGGATCAACCCGCAGAGCTCTACAGAGAACTCAAGGAAGACCCTACTACACTGAGGTGAAGGCTAACTGCTCCAGGTTGTAAAAACTGAACAGTAAACAAAACATAAATTACATGTGAAGCTGTATAGAATATCCTTATGACTACTCCAAAAATTCACTTAAATAGCATTTTCTTCATTCTTATGTGCGTATTTCTTAATTTGCATTTTGAATAATCTAACAGTTTCAGTAAACAGGAGCTTTTGTTTTCCTCTTAACATTAAGAGTAAGAGGGCTGGTAAGCTAGCTCAGCAGACTAAGTACCTGCTTAGGCAAGCACAGGGACCAGGGTGCGATCCCTGGCACCATATGTTGTGCTGGCCTTGCCTCTGGGTGCGCTGAGCCGGCCAAGGAGTCCAGGCGTGGTGGCGCACGCCTGTAACCCATGCTGGGGAGGCTAAAAACAGGAGGATCACTATGAGTCTGAGCTGCGAAGTGAGACCCTGTACCAAATACATTAAAAAATAAAAAAAGAAGAGCAAAAATAGCCAATATCGGGGGCCCACCCATTAGCTCAGTTGTTTCAGTGCCTGCTTAAAGGAGGCAGTCAGTCTCTGGGAGCGGTGCTTCCATTCCAAGATACTCAAGGCAACCCAGACCAGCGCTGCTGGAGGTCAATGTGGAGC
>NW_004524717.1:5487804-5517073 GCF_000260255.1 Octodon degus
AAAAAAAAAAAAAAAAAAAAAAAAGTCAATATCTTTTAAAGTACCACACCACTTAAGTTACTTAGATCTTTCAGATATCAAAAAGTGTCTCTTAAGACTTCATATGTAGGAGATACTACAGTTGGGACATAAGTCCTTTGGGAATAGATGCTATCAATCCCAGGATTATATAGAAATAAGTTACTTAAACAATTTTCAATTAAAATTACTTGCATTGAAGTATTAAGAAAACCAAATTATATCCTACCGATTTCTGATTTAATTCATCACTAAGTAATTCATATTCCTTAGTTTTATCTTCAACTTCCTGAGACTTCTGATCATAATTGACAGCAAGTTCCTCTAAGGCCTGTAAAACTTCCTTTACTTCTTCCTTAGAGGCATCATTTTCTGCTTGAAGGCGGTTCAGCTCAGCTTGCATATTGTCTTGATCCCTTCTAGTAGATGCCAGAAGCTATTAAGAAAAAGTAAAACATCTATTTTCACCAACAATATACAAGTTTAAAAAGAAAAACTTATTTCCTTCATCATTTGATAACAGGTATAAGGAACATGAAGTGTGGACACTACTAGGTGTGCAAATATTCATTCAACAGATTTATTGAGTGCTCACTATGTTGGATGCATGACAGCAGCCACTGTGGCAAGGAAGAAATAAAATCAAGACTTTGCTATTGAGGAATTTAGAAAAAAAAAAAAAAAAAGACACGTAAATAGATGTACAGTACAAGATGCAATGAAGAGTCAAAAAAAAAAAAAAAAGAAAAGAAATGGGACAGAGAAAGTGTTTGGCAATACAAGAAAAGGGCTATTTCTGGAAGGAACTAAAAGAAAACTTGGCTTGGATAGGTAATTATCAGTCATGTGACAATATAAGAAAAAGGTAATCTACACTCATCAATAGTATATGCAGAAATAAGAAATGAGATATTTAGAAAATTTGCTTACAAGTTTAGATTTTCTTTGGACAAGAGGGGCATCAGTGTTATGCCTCAGAGAAACCCCGCATCAGCATGTATCTAAGTGGAGGACAGACAAGAGACTAAGCAGATGGCTACTGCCATCAGCAGGTCAGTGGCTTCTCATGAGGGACATCTGCAAATGTGCATGAGTGGGGTCTTGGGAGGGTAGTGCTAGGAATCAAACTAGGGCTTTGTGTATAGAAGGTAAGTTCTCGTCTACTAAGGTACAACCCATAATGGGGGCCAGGAGTGCTGGATGGTTTATAATGCATAGACAGGAACAACACTGTCATTGAAAGGAGGATAAGGATGAACACATTAGCATTAACTTTACTGAGGGTGTATGTATATTTCTTCCACTGAAGATGGACAACCACTCTCTCATCCCCTGAGAAGTTCAAACAAAACTCATGTTCAATTATCTACCTGCTGTTTTGGATGAAATTAAATGAGGATCCAAAGTAGGCAGACAGGAAAAAACAAAAAAAAAGCAATGTAGGCAGACAGGAAGACAAAAACAAATGTAGAAGAACTAAGATGAAAGAAGGTGGAAATAAACAGTCTGGATATAGACAGATATGGTAAATGAATAAAAATTTATTTTATTCTCATTCCTTTTTTGTTATCCAAAAGTCTACAATTATTAAAGACAAAATCAGTGTGACTCAGAAACCAGGTTTTTTGTTAAATAAAAATTGTGTTTCACAGAAGTATTTCCTCCTATCTGTGTGCAAGTACTTTTCACTGAGAGGAAATATAAGATGATAAGCAACCCTATACTTCAGGCCATCAAGTAGAATACAGTTTAGGAACCCAAGAGATGTGTGTTACTGGAAAAGAATGTTTTTTAGCAATTTCTCTGGGTTAGAGGAAATGTAAACTTAAAAAATAAAAATAAAAAACCAAAAAGACCTTAAGCTTAAGTCAAAGTCAATCTTTGCTCCAATGACTGATCATACAGTATTGGCCCTGTAGAGTACATAAAATGAAGCATGAACATACACAATGATTTAAAATCATACTCATTAGTATATTGAGCTGTGTAAATTATTTTGTCTTTAAATGACAAACTACAAGGCTTTTCTGAAAACATTATGACACACACTTACCTCCTCCTGATCCAACATTTGTGTCTTTAGTTTCTCTACTAGTTGGCTCTGCTGGTTAATTTCTTCATCCTGTAATTTTAGAAGCATCCAGTTAACAAAGTAGCTCCTAACCTGGTTCTGTTTTCCAAAACAATTTTTTTTCCCCAATACAAAATTTTATTTTTTATTTTATTTTATTTTTTTTATTTTTTATTTATTACATTTATTTATTGTGTGTGTGTGTGGCCAGCTCAGCCCACCAGGGGGCGGGTCTGGCTGGCATTTGGTGCTGCGGATCGAACCGCGGTCCCTGTGCTTTGCCAAGCTTGTTTCAAGTAGGTGCTTTAGACCACTGAGACATCTCTCCAGCCCCAAAATTTTAAATTACTATTCTTACCAAACTATTCTAAGTCTGTCTAATTCAACATGGCTTATTTTAATCTTAAAGACAATTTTGGAATTAATGATTTCTTTCAAAGATCAATAATGGGAATATATCATACAAGGAAAAAAGCTTTTATTTCTGAAATCCACTCATTAAATATTATTTCTTAAGATAAGGACTTGCTATGTAACTCTCCTACATCAACCTAAGCAGGTGGGCTACAAAGTCTGTGCTACAGTGAGTGGCTCTAAATAGGTACAACAGGTGATAAAAATAATGTTTGAATGTTTGCAGGAAAAGACATACTGCTAAAAATGGGCTAAGTGTGCTTGAAGCAAGGGGCAGTTACCTGAGATGGATTAATGACAACGTGTCTTTTACTGTAATTAAATTTTTTTTTTTCTTGTTTTGAGGAACCAGGGATTAAACTCAGGCCCTTGCACTTGCCAGGGAAGCGCTTATTCCACTGAGCCATCTCCCCGGCCCCTGTAATTAAAAATTTTTAAAAAGTGAAACATTCAACATATTTTTAATTTTTTCCCAGTGTAACCATACCTCATTCTTTAAATTCTAAAAGAATGAAGTTATTATAGAAAACACTTGTGCAGCCACTTCAAACCTGCCATTCTCTGCTTAAAATATACCACAAAATAAGCTTAAAAACATTTTCATGTACTCATCACTGCTCTATTTTTCAGAATTTACTTTTCAATTCTCCACATTACTAAAAATTATTACCCCACTCTTTCCATCCACCTCTTCTTTTATTGGAACCTGCAGATCCCTGATTCCAAGTAGTTGATCACTTTATTAGTACTCTCCATTAACCTAATGTCAAATTGTACTTAGGAAGATTTGTTTAAAGCTCAGGCTGAAATGCCAGACACGTTGGAGTAACACCTATTATCTCTACTCTGGAGGGTGAGGCAAGAAGATTTTAAATTCAAGCCCAGCCTGGGCAACTTGTTAGGGCTCTCTCAAAATAAAATAAAAAAGGACTGGGAAGACAGCTTAGGGCAAAGTACCTACTGTCTCCAGCACTCCCCACACACCTCACCCCCATAGAAGGTGGAGAAAAACATGCTTTTATAGAATTTGCACACAGCTAAACTTGTGATTTTGTATTTTCTGTTAATATGAATTTTGTGCCAAAAGAAATCAAAGGACATATATGTAGCTACACCCTGCTACTGAAATTGCAAAACGAAAATATCTGTCAATAATATTCTAAAAAAAAGACATAAAACAAACAACACATACCTTGTCATCAAGTTGCTTGTACAATTTAGCAATTTCTTCTTCACACTTCCTTCTTTCAGCATCAGTGAAACTTCCAGTAACTCCAATCGTGGCTGCTGGTTTGTCATTGGTAATAGTAATATCCTTATCTACTGTGAAAGCTTCCAAATTGGCTTTCTCTTTGTCAAACTGTTCATCAACAGGCACTGTCTCCCCTAAAACAGGCAATTACATGGTTAATAAAACTCTACATGGCTAAAATAAGTTTCAGTTTCATTCCATTTCATTGTTCTCTCTATACTTAAAGTTCAGATTACTTTTTTTGCATTGGTTAGTTCTGCTCTTTTGTGCCCTATTACATTTATTTATTTTGTTCCTACTCCTCTTTTTCAAAGTACTGGGGGTTGAATCCCAGGCCTCATGCATGGAAAGCAAGAACCCTTTGTTCATTGTATTTTTCGGTTCCAGGAATTGCTTTTATTCCCTGAATGTACCTGATCCCTACACCTGTGCCATATGCCTGTAAATGTGAAGTTGCTACTTGAAAGACCTTCTACAAGTTAATCCACACACAAATTCTAGTAGGCTACCAGGCATGGCTATAAGGTGTGGGGCAATGAGGTGGGGCAGGGCTGGGGCAGGCCAAATTCTTGGGGTTCTAGAGTCCTATATGCTGTCAAAGTTCCCCAGGGCCTGGAGCTGCAAAGCCTAGAGATCGAGTGCACTTTGTGCCCTGAAACCTTCCCAGTGCTGGGTTTTCCTGTAGCAGGCTGAGAGTTGGGGCCTAAAGAAAAGGCTAGCTTACTATTTCTCTGCAGTGCAGTTTATCAGGGAAGGGAAGGGGTAACAAGGGCAATAAACTGTCTGTCCTACCCTATGCATTGTCTTTTCTTATCACTGGGCTAGAGATGAGCACTGGTTTCTTAGGTCTTGTGAATATGCTTTTGTGTATGAATAGTTACTCAAATTTGTATTTCTGTAAAGGGTGACTGCTCCACCATCTTGCTTCTTCCTCTTACTCTACTTTAGCAGCTTGTATCAATTGTCCCATCTGTTCTGTCCCAGGGATCTGAGTACCTGGAACTATCTTTGATTCTTCCTGCCAGTCTTTGAAATCCAGTCACTAAATCTTGTCCTTTTGTTGTTTGCACTCTTTCTGGGCACCCCTTCCTGCTTTCACTTCCTAACTGGCATTGACATTGTTCAACTTTTCTCAGATAAAATAAAAAAATCAATATAAAAGACTTTATCTGAAAAATACTAAATTCTTTAAAAACAAACTGAATTGGTCATGCTTTATTTTACTTATGTTTCGTATCAAAACCTCAAGTTTATAAAATAAAACTAAATCTGTATTCAACAGATGTAAGACACCAAATTCTAAAATTATTACCGTTACGCCACCGATTGAGTTCGTTCTCAAGCCACTGAATGGTGTTCCGAAGGGTCTTATTTTTTTCTTTCTCTTTTTCGTACTTCTTTTTCCACTGTTCTGCTGTTAACTCCACATTGACACAAACTGTATTCTTAATTGTTTTGGCTCTAAGAGGTAATTGAAGGGAAAATGATATCTAGTTATCACGTAATTCTTAGACTGTATACTTAAAGCTATAAATGTATGTTTACTCATAACTCAACTAAATTTGATTTATAAACCAACTAAATGAGTTGGCTTCCCCAGTCTATGAGTTTTTCAACAACCCACTAGAGACAAAAAAAAAAAAGACATATTTTTTCAATTTGTATACAATACTGAACTAAGAAAAGTCAAAGACGGCATCACTACTGATTTTTCTAACCAATTCACAGATTACTGTATTTGCCAAGCCTGTTAACTTACTTAACAAAACTTTATATTTTTATTTTCATTAGTAAACTAATGAAAACAAAATCTGACATAAAGCTTCTTACATAAATTTAATTAAAATAAAAATCTGACTTGTTTGTGCATGAAAACTTGCCTCAAGCCTAAGTGGCCTAAAATACAGACCTAATCTGTATTATTTGTGTTTCTAATTCAAAATACTGTCCAGCATACTAATAACATGAACTGATTTGAACAGTAACTATCTGATGTCAATAAATTTAATAAATAGAAACATAAATGTAATAAACTTAGAAATTTCGAAAACAAACCTTTGACCAAATAAGAGTGTAGATTTTGTTTCAGACTCATTATATGATGACGGAGAGCAGCAAATTACAATAGTGGTTCTACAGTTACCACCAAGTGAGTCTTGAAGAATTCTTGTCATTTTACTATCTCGATATGGAACATATGTCTACGTATACAAACAGAAAACACGTTAATCAATGAGCTTCTATATCATAAAATAAGCTAATATAAATAATACAAGGTTATTTCACGTATTTTAACTGAAGATGTCAACTACAGTATACAAACGATTTAACTCCTTTGCTTACTCTCACACTATATACATAACTATATTTAAATCAATCTCTAATAAAACAGAAAACGAAGACAGGATACTCACACTACCCTCAGCCAAAGCAGAAATGACATTTCCAAGAGCAGAAAGTGACTTGTTGATGTTCTTGGCTTCATCCAGCACAGCACCTTCAGCTCCAGTTTTACTAACCTATACATAAGATTCCAAATAAAGATGCAAAATTAAGTTTCAGGTGATTTTCTTTGAATTTCCTAAGAAATTTGTAGAGGTCAAAATAACCACCAGGGAGAGAACATCAAAAGCTTCATGGTGTTATGGTCAAGTATTCACTCTAAGGTACTAATGTTCCGTGAATGACTGTACCAAGAACTTGGTCAAGCAACTAGTTGAATAAAAATATGACTAAAGAAATATCAAATCTTATGTCTAGTTCCTGCTCCTGAAAATAACCAACCTCCATGAAATTTGTAGTTCATTAATTGGTTAATCCTTTGTTACACTGAAAAGGAGAAAACTAAAATTTGCTAAAGTGTAATGCTAATTCTAATTTAAAACTAAATGAATAAACATGCTTTGAAAAAATGTAAAATGTCCACCTACGTTATAGATACGTTAGAATAAGAAATACTGGCTAAAAAAATGTTCCTCAGAATGGTTTCATCATGAGAGATGTGTATAAGCCTTTTGAGTAGAAGGGCTCAGTGTGGTGGTACATGCCTATAGTCCAAACACTCAAGAGGGTGGGGCAGAAGGATCACTACAAGTTTGAAACTACCTTGAACTACACATTGACTTCAAAGCTGGTCTAAATAGTGAGACTCTCCCCCACCCCCACCCCACCCCCCCAAAAAAAATAGAGCAAGAAAGAAAGAATGAGGGACATCATTCTAATTACAAGGAATTATCTGAGGAGAATAGCCATAATGGTCATGGAGATTCATATTAAATCATTTAAACTTTTTCAAAAATAAGTACAACTGACAATATCCATAGATTCATCCAATAGAGGATGGAAAATATTCAGGAAAAAGATTGCATCTGTACTAAACATGTACAAGCTTCTTTCTTGCCATTATTCCCTAAACAAGAAAATAAAACATCTATTTATATAGCATTCATGTTGTGCTAGGTGTAAATACATAACTGAGAGATGACTTAAAATATATAGGAGGATAAGCATAAGTTAAATACAGATACCACACCATTTTACCCACGGGACTTGAGTAGCCAAAGATTGCAGTACTCGAGCAAGGAGGCATAGTGAAGATAACGTCCCATGGGTACTGAAGAGCAACTACACAGCCAAATGAGAAAAGACTAAGGTACTTAATAGTTTTAATCATCAGGATGTGTAAAGCAGATACCAAAAATTAGAAAAGGATTAATGATATTTATGACATTCGCTGAACAAGTTACTCTCAGAAGTAAAAGCACCCATTTGTTGAATAGTATGGTCAATGACAGTAATACAGAACACATAAATCCATTTATAGAATCATAAAACATTGGTATCAAGTTATAATTCTCTAATTCTCAAATTACTAAATCAAATTTTCCAAGTTTTTAAGATACAAAAAAAGATACAACAAAACTGTTAAGTCCCAACTTAAAAGTTTAAAACATGCCTAAGTATTTACCAAATATACACTTACCTTTTCACTACCAGCTAAATCAACCAGATAAAGTTTTCCACTCAGCTTTTGTTCTGTTTGTGTGTTTTCTTGTTTTACATTAATAAGAAATATACTGTGACTTCTAGAGCTATGTTCATTCATATCTGCAATGATATTACATAAGCAATTATAAGCATGGTTTTCCCTCACAATTTCACTAAAGCATTGTTTCATAATAAGCAAATTCTTGTAATTAGTCAGATATGGAAACCCAGTTACTGTCATCTTCTCCAGGATATAAGACTGATAGGTATCCTAAGTAATGTTAATACACTACTTACTTGTAACTGCTACATGTCTGTTAGATTTTCCTTCATCTATGGTATCCATAACTTCATCTGGACTACACACAAAACGTTCTGTGCACCCCTATGAAATAATTATTTTTAAGTTTATAAATATTCTTTTAAAAATGACAAAGCTTTCCACCAAATAATCATTCTGACATTTTATATGTACCTTAACATAGGGAACTCGGTTTTTGTCTTCATGAACTGAAAGGTTGGTCTTTGAAACTGAAAAAGAAAAACAAGTAATATGAGCAAACTCTAAACTCTTAATAACACTGGCTGTAAAATAATATAATTGGCAAGTTCCCCCTAGCAGCTAAATATTCAACTTTTAAAAGATACAAAAATACCTGTTATTAAAGCAAGAACTTGTAGACACAGATTTAAACAGAAACCAATGAAGCAACACAGAATTTTAGATACACTCCAATTTCTTTTCTTTTTGAGATAGGGTTTCACGATACAATTCAGACTGGCATTGAACTCACTTTATAGAACAGGCTGGTCTCAAATTTGCAGTGATGCAACTGCCTCAGCCGCCTGGTGCTGGGATTGCAGGCGTGTGCCACCATGCATGGCCATATTTTATAAGTCAGAACATCAACATATATCATCCTATTACTTACTGGCTTGCCATAAGACAATATATCTAACTGGAATATGGGCTTAGTTAGGTTCTCTAAATTCTAATGTTCCAATGCTCTAATTATCACTTCTAAAGTAGCTATAAACACATCCTTTAAACAAGTTATAATATGTATCAAAAGATAGGCAAACTCCTATGGGAAAACATCTGAAGCAAAAGGCACAGGCACAAACTTCCTGCTTGGAACTCCAATAGCACAGTAAATAACAAGAAGAATTAACAAATGGGATGTCAAATTCAAGTTTCTTACAAATCAAGCTTGGTGGTGCATGCCTGTAATCCCAGCACTCGGGAGGCTCAGGCAGGAAAACTGCTGCGAGTTTGAGGCTAGCCTGGGCTACAGTGAGTTTAGAGCTAACCTGAACTACACAGCAAGATCCTGTCTCAGATTTAAAAAAAAAAAAAGCTTCTTACAGCAAAGTAAAATCAACAGAGAAAACCTTTGCCACTTACTCTTCCAACAAAGGAACAGTAACTAGAATATATAAAAAATTAGAATATATAAAAAATTCAAAAATATTAAAAGCAAAAAAGTCAACAAATGGGCAAACTGAATAGATACTTCTCAACAGAAACGCAAATGGCTAAGAAAAAAAAAGTTCTATATCTTTAGCCACTAGGAAAATAAATATAAGTCAAAACTACATTCTTATCCCAGCCAGGATGGCTATCAAAAATACAAAAATAATAAAATGCTAGTGAGGATACAGAGGAAAGAAATCTTCCACACTGCAGTACAACCACTATAGAAACCAGTATGCAGTAATCATAGATTTTAGTACTCCCAGTGCACTAAAAGATACCATTTGATCCAGCAATAGTACTCTTGAGAATATTCTCTAAAGAATGATAGTACTACATAGTTATACCTGCACATCCAGTCATTGTGGCACAGTCATAAAGCTAAGCTGTGGAAACAGGCTAGATGCCCATCAACAGACAAATGGATATATGTGGTATAGGCATAGTGGAAAACTCTACTGCCGTAACAAACAAAATCATACCACTTTCAGGAAAGTAGATGGAATTAGAGACTGTCATGTTAAACAAAATAAGTCAGACTCAAAGTTAAATATGGCATGTTTTCTCTAAGGAAGAAGGGAAAGAAAAGAGCTGACAGGTAAAGCAGAATTTAAATCAGAGATAAAGAAGGGGATAGTGAAACAAGAGATGGGAAGGACAACGAAAATTAAAACTCAATATGCTATACGTATACCAATACAATTTTTTTTTCCTTTTTTTTTTTTTTTTTTATGGTCAGCTCAGCCCACCCTGGGGGTAGGGCTGACATGGCATGTGGTGCTGGGGATCGAACCGAGGTCCCTGCATGCTTGCCTAAGCTGGCGCTTTAGACCACTGAGCTATCTCGCTAGCCCACATATACCAATACAATAAAATGAAATCAACTATTGTATACTGCTAATACCAATAAAGGTAGAGAACAAAGATTTCAAAAGATTGAAAAGCTTATTTTTTACCATCTATGTCAAATATATATATATATATATATGGTCTCCTGGGGCTGGGGAGATAGCTCAGCGCTCTAAGCATCTGCCTGGCAAGCACAAGAATCTGGGTTCGATCCCCAGTACCGAATGCTGTGCTGGCACCTAAAACTGGGCATGGTGGCACATGCCTGCAATCCCAGCTCTAGGGAGGCTAAGTCAGGATCACTACAAGCAAGAACCTGTACCAAATAGATAAATAAAAAAAATTTTTTTAAAAAAAAATCTCATGTCTACTACTAAAAAGGCAACAGATACTATTCTAAAAAGATCAAAGATTTTAAAAGAAAAAAAGATTAAACACTGCCAGATGTGGTGACACAGGCCTGTAATCCCATCACTTGGAAGACTCATCTAAATTTGCAGCTAGCCTGGGCTACATAGTGAGAACTCAAACAAAACAAAATCTTCAAAGAGCAAGATTTATTAACTTACCATCTAATAGGTCCCTTATCTTATCCAAATATATTTCAAAATATGAAACCTAAAGAACACAAAAGGAAAATCAACGCATTGAAATTATCAAATGGCTTGTTCACTTACTCATTAAATATTTAATGAAGTCTGAGGGCAAAGTACTATCTAGACCAGTGATGGTGAACCTTTTAGAGCCTTCAATGATAGAAATAGTCTGCTGCAGCATGCATGCCATAGGTTTGCCACCATTGGTCTAGACTGTTAAGAAAAAAAAAAAAAATCACAGATACATTAGGCATAGTTCATATTTTAATGGGAAGACACAAATTAGCTAAACTGTTTAACTGTCTACAATGAACAATTTCCATTTTATATCTTATTCTAAAATGAATTACTTAACAGTAATAGTTTTTCTTATACCAGACTTTTATAGGGAAGGCAGCTAAGGACAAACTTCAAAACAGTAAGTTTCTGACTTAACACATTCAAGTTGCGACCTTTCACAGATATGAACGGACCTAGATTCGAACACATTACAGAAGCAAGGTGCATATGACTCACTTTTTTGGACTTACAAATGCACTTGACCTGGACAGTTCTCCCAGAATAGAAATCATTTGTAAGCTAGGGCTTTACAGTAACTTATTTAAAGTTGTCTAATAGTAATGAACAATCAAGGTTACTAACCCTAAAAGATCTTTCAATTGCCAGCTGTCCATAAAATGTTTTTATTTTATTTTTTATTTTCTTATTTTCTGTACAGGGTCTATAGGGTCTCACTACACAGATTCAACTTGTAGTGATCCTGTTTTCAGCCTCCCAAGCACTGGGATTACAGGCACACGCCACAATGCCACACTGGGGATCAAACCCTGGTCCCTGTGTCTGTGTCCATAATTTTTTAAAAATTCAGAAAAATAACAGCATTACTGTATTTCAGGAAAAGGATTAAGTATAAAACAAAATACAATCTTTCCCCAACAAATTTACCTTAATATGAAATTCCAAATTTTCATCCATGGAGTAAATATAATTAAAAATATCTTGCACAATTCTTGGGATAATTCCCATGCCTTCTGGATCATGAAGTTTACCCTATATAGAAAAAATAAAAACAAAACTAGACTTCTTGTATCCTAAATTATGAACTAAAAATGAATAGAGGACAGAAATTAATATTATTATTATCAGTGGAATTATCTCTACAAATACCTAAAATAACCCAATTCAAGCATTATCCCCTAAAAATGTACATCAACTACATTATTTACCAACTTATCTTAGCTCTTCATGACTAGGTTTATATTATCCTTGCTTGTAAAATGAACACATCTGAAAAGGTTTTAGTTTTTTCCCATGTAAGTATATTGTTCCTTGCACATCTAATTAATTTCATACAAACACTAGTAATGTTTTAATTCTCTATTTCTTAATAAAAATGAGCAGTACACATTTCACCAAAATACGTTCATATTCTATACAGAAACCTCAGATAAACGATAAAATCCCTGTAGCAGTGGCTGTTTTCTGGAAGCAAAGTTAGAACAGGCCACATCTATTATTAACAGCAGCACTTATAATTGTGCAACACTCTTACCAGAGAAGTGTGGTAGGTATTTCAAGGGAGGATGGACTGAGGAATGGAGGAAAAAAAAAAAAAAAAATCACCTGAATAGAACACACAAGACATAAGAACCCAAAGTTTCCTATATAACAGGAAGACAAAAATACTTTATTCTAAAATGTTCATTAGGGGCCGGGAGATGGCTCAGTGGAATAAGTGCTTCCCTGGCAAGCGCAAGGGCCTGAGTTCAATGCCCGGTTCCGAAAAAAAAAAAAAACATCATCTTCCTTACTCTAAAATGTTCATTATTTTGTGGTTATGCTAACCAATAAGAAAAAATCATATATAATCTCAAATACAGGTTATTCCATTACTAGTCAAACTCAGTAACTATGTTTCAACAACCATGCTACATTACATGTATGAGAATTCAGGTGCTTAACCATGGTAGAATATTGTCTCTAATATTGAAAGTGTTGTCCAGATTGCAACTACAGCCAACAAAAGATCATAAAATGTTACCTCCATTGTGTGTGTCTTCCCAGAGGATGTTTGTCCATACGCAAATATTGTTCCATTATATCCTTCAAGTACATCTATAAGAAAATAAGAATGGTGTTTTTCTTTAAAAAGATTCATTATGTTACTTAAGAATTTTCTAGGAAAATGTCATATTTAACCTTAGGGAAGTTAAACCTTAGTGAGGTTAAACCATTCAAAAAAATTTCACAGGGGCTGGGAATATAGTTTAGCGGTATAGCACTTGCCTGGCAAGCATAAGGTCCTGAGTTTGATTCCCAACACTGATATTAAAAAAAAAAAAAAAACTAAAAAATTTCACAAATACAACTCTTTGTAACCCATGAATTCTGAATTTCGCATAGTAAAATTTTTGTAGGAAGGATAACAAGAAAGATGGTGAAAAAATTCCAATTTTCTCTCCAAAATATTTAAGTCCATCAAAATAAAAGTTTAGGACAGAAATGACTTAAAAGACACGAAAGAATACAAATAACATATTTAATAGTAATTCTTAGTGATGATCTATGCAAGCAGTTCCTAGAGATTGCTTCCCAAGGCCAATTAAAAAATATTGCTTACACCAACCATCTATCAATGTACATTTCAAATGTCATTATGTAAGTGTTCCAAAAACTGTATGTAATCTAAAAGAAAAAATGTTTAATATACAAGTATTAATTAGCTTTTAGAAATAGGACTAATAGGTGGCTAACTTATGGCTAAACATCATAAACCCACTTTCTCCTTGTCCCACTTACACAAGGCATTAACACAGTCCTACCTCAAAATCAGTTTTTCTGAACATTCCCATGAAATTGCAAGAAAACAATCTTTCCTAGTTCTTGGTGTACTCTTTAAGTTCTGCTGTAACACTTAACAATCATCCTTTATTATGTGGAAGAGAGGAAAACAGAGAATGAGTGAACAAGATAAACTTTTGGTTTTCTGGGATTCTGGCTTTTTAAAGAATCATTCATTCATTCGGTACAGAGTCTTACTATGTAGCTTGGACCTGTAATGATCCTTCTGTCTCAGCTTCCCCAGCACTGGGATTACAGGCATGCACCACCGTGCCTGGTTTTGATGGCAGGCATGGTGCACCAGAGTTCCAGGGCAAGCACAGCACACATATGGTACCTAGGACTGAACCTGGGTCCTTGGGCATGCGAGGCAGGCCCTTATACTGCCAACCTATCTCCCCAGCTCTTGTTTTCTGTTTTTATAACAAGGAAAGTACTATGAAATTAAGACAAGCCTTGTCACTAACAGCAGAGGATTAACAGCAGAAAGTAAAGTAGGTCTATGATCAGTTATTTTAAAAAAGAAAAGCAGAAAGGAAATTGCAACAGTGAGCATATCTACCTAGGTAACACATTTCCTACAGAAATGTTTATTGAGAAAAAAAGATATTATTACTTACTTTCCTGGGAACACTTTACAAGACTCCAAATTTAGAGTTTTCCTTAAAAAGTTATTTTATTTCATTGTATTTTATTTTACTGTCTATCTTTCTGTCTTTTTTTCCTATCTTTTTGAGACAGAGTTTTGCTGTGCAATTCAGTTCAGGCTGGCCTTAAACTTGCAGCCATCCTGCCTCAGCCTCTGGAGTGCTAGAGAATCTTATTTTTAAGAAAAGACAAAGTCATTTCATGAAGCAGTTAAAACAGATGGGATTGCAACACCTTTGCCAGCAATTCTGAAGAAATCATCCAGGGGAAAAAAATACTAGAGCCATTCCGATTCACTTATAATCATTTTCAACAGATCTATATTACTTTCTGCTCAAGATACTTTAATCTATCATAAAACCAAAGCATTCATGGGGGAAAAAGTTGTATCACGTACAGGTACAAATTCTCAATGATGAGTGTGAAAATTATGCTTATCTAAAATATACCTATAAAATCTTATATAAAAAAAGCACAAAAAAACAAAGCACAAATTTTTGTTGGATCTTCAAGAAAGCCTGGGTCAGAGAGAGAGCTCAGCAGACTATGCACCTGCTTTGGCAAGTGCAAGGACCAGGGTTCGATTCCCAGTCCCACGCACCGGCCACAGCCCTGCCCCTAGGGCGTGCTGAGCCAGCGACTAGGTCAGGGCATGGTGGCACATGCCTGTAAATCCTATTGCTGGGGATGCTGACACAAAAGGATCACTACAAGTCCAAGCTGCGTAGTGAGAGCCTGTACCCAATACATAAAATGAAAAAAAAAAAAAGATCTTTAAGAGATCCTATCACAGTACAATTACCTTGCTAATACAATAGTAAATTTTTTGTTAGAATCATCTGCAGGGAAAAAAAAAAAAAAGGAATCATCTGCAGGGCTGGAGATATAGCTCAGTGCATTAGCGCCTTCCTTGCAAATGCAGGGTTCTGAGTTTGATCCCTAGTACCATAAAAACAAAACAAAAAAAAAAGAATCACTTATCCTTAGTGAAACTATATAGTATAGGGAGGACTGGAAGGCCAGTAAATGTATCCATATAAAATGTGAAACTTCAAGCCAAATTGAAAGTTTCATATGATTAAAAAGATTAAGGCATATGCAACACTGAAATATTTCCCAAGTACCTACTGTACAGGATCTAGGCCCTGCTTCAGGTGGAGGTAAGAATGACAGTGATTTCCAGACACTCAAGTATCACTGAAGTAGTATCATTTTATCAATTAGAAACAAAGTGTTTTCAGGACTCCCAACCAGTCTCAAGAGCCACAGATGCTCAGATATGTTACAAATATGGGAGTTTTCATATATAACTTTTGTATTCATATATAACACCCACCCATTAAATCACCTTTAGATTATTTGTAATGCCTATCAGAGTACAACTGATATAAATAACTGGTGCATTGCTTAGGGAATAACGAGAAAAAAAACAGGTCTAAATGCTTAGTACACACACAGCCTTTTTTCTTCAGTTTTGTTTTTGCAGTACTGGGGACTGAACCCAGGGTCCTCACACTGAAGGATATCCCTAACCCTTTTTCCTCTCCCCCTTTTGAGAAGGTATCGCTGAATTACATTTTTTGTATTTTACATTTTTCTTTTAGGTAAAACCTACATATAAAGAAATGTAGTTATCTTAGGTGTGTATCTTTTCAAACATACAAACAATATGTGCTTGAAAACCCTACACAATACACATTTGTAAACAGATAAAATAAGGTAATTTGACCTAGTTCTTGTTTCCTTTTTTTAGTTTCATCTCCCTCTATCTGTCCCTTCCTCACTTGCTACTTTTGTTGAAGTGGTCAAATCTAACAGTTTCACATGATTCAAACTCAAATCATACCACAAATATGTGTTACTTCCCATCCATGCAATACACTCTTCCCACCTGGCACAGAACCCTAAGGCCAGGGCTTATCACTGCTCAGAAGACCCTTCTCTTTTTCCTGCTCTTTCTTTTAAGACTATAGGCTGGACAGCTTCCTCTAACCTAACTCTACAACCAGCCATAAATAAATATAGACAAGGAAACACTTCATCTTTGGTGTTCTTATAGTTCTGTATCTCCACTTCATCACAATACTACCAGAGCATTGACTGCTCATTTCTTCATCAGCCTGTTAAGTCCTAGAGGTCAGGATTGTGTTTAACTGCTAACATTCAGTGCCTAGCATTTAGTAAGAATTTAAATGCTTGCTGGAAGAACACTAGCACTACTAACACACATCTTTTTAAAGCTTTCTTCCTCTTTTAAAATACACTTGGTTTGTTGTTGTTTTTTTTCCTGTATTTAGGACAGGATCTTCAGGGTCTCACCACACAGATCAGATTCGTGGTGATTCTCCTGTTTTCAGCCTCCAAATTGCTGAGATTACAGGAGTACCTCACCATGCCCAGTCCTAATTGTCTCAGTGACCCTTTGGGCAGGGCTGGCAAGGCACACAGGGGATCAAACCCAGGCTGCTATGCTCTGCCTAAGCAGGCTCTTTAGTCCATTGAGCTATCAGGCCGGCCCTACTTCTGTTCTTTTGAAAAACTAAGGCAGGCAACTATGGATAAGTACTACTACTTTGATGATTTAAAAATCATAGCTAGTGAGTGGCTACCAAGGGACTTTGAAGTCACTTAATTTCAATGAATTTTAGCATCCTCGTCAGCAAAACATCTACTTACAGGATGGCCACAAGAATCAGAAGTCATCATATAAGATTACTGTTGCTGATATTTGAAAGGTTACATCATGCCAGGTGGTAACCATTGCCTATATATTAATCTAAGTAAATCCTTACACAATCCTAGTCAAGTCAAATAAATATATCCCAACCTACATGGAGAAAACCCAAAAGGTAGATATAGTAGACAGTCTAGGTCAAGAAGCCATGGTAGGAGGGCCGGCCAGATAACTCAGCAGATTAAAGCATTTGCTTAGGCAAATGCAGGGCCCACGGGTTCGATACCCACCCTCTGTGCCAGCGTGCGGAGACAGAGATTGAGACTGGGCATGCCCGTAATCCCAGTTGGGAGGCTGAAAAACAGGAAGGATCACTACAAGTCTGATCTGTGTAGTGAGATCCTGTACTAAATACATTAAAAAATTTTAAAAAAAAGTCATGGTAGGAATTAGGAAATCTATGAAACTCTGACATTCATAGACATTAAAGAAGTCATGACAACCACTTTGTGTATGTGTGTGTGTGTTCATACTGAGGATTGAAGCCATAGTATTCTCACTGAGCTACACCCCCAGCTCCTTTTTATTTATATGTATTTTTATTTTGAGACAGGGCTTTACTACGTCACCCAGAAAAGGCTCAAACTCACAATTCTCCTGCCTCAGTCTACCAGCATCCTGGGGATTACAGACTTATTCACCCTGATCAGCTAAATGACAACTACTTACTATAGGGCAAACAAATCTGCAACTCACTCATTCTGAATTCACAAGAATACAACTGCATAAACCTTGTTGAAAAATAATTCTATTAATGAATCTACAAAACTAGAAAGGTAACAGTCCTACACGAAATAAAGCTAATTCATTTTTTTAAAAAACTATGTCTTTTATTTATTTGGTACAGAGTATCACTATGCAGCTTGGACTCAGTGATCTTCCTGTCTCAGCCTGGAATTACAGGCATGTGCCACCACGCCTGGTTTTGGTGGCTGGCACAGCACGCCCAGGGCTCTGGAGCCGGCACAGCATGCAGTACCAGGGACTGAACTCAGGTCCTTGCGCTTGGCAGGCAGGCACTTAGATGTCTGTAAAACTTTATTCTTATACAGTAATTTATGAATCAATGTTAACCTCAGCAGACTGGTAGGAGTCTGCTTTTAGGTCATTTCTGGGAGCCTGCTTGACAAATCCGCATCTCACTAATCCCATCTGACCCATCACTTTGCTGATCTCACCTACCACCAGTTTCTAATGATGGCCTTGCACCTACTCAGTCCAGCAATGATTGTCTCAGCTGTCCTCCCACTTCTCTTGGCACCCATCACATACCACAGTCATGTTTCTCCTTCAGTTAGCGTATTCATTGATAACTGAAATAGTAGAGTTTCTGGGTGATGACAAAAGAAGTCATACTCAGGTAATTCTGTCCCCAAACAAATTATTAAGCTGGCACACTGAGAAGGAAAGACACAGTGAAAAAAACTTTCTATTTTAACACTTGCTGAAAGTCTAACTTTGTACAGTGGAAATATTTTACACTATGAGTTTCTACAATTACAGTAGATTTAACAGCTAATACCTGCTACATAATTAAACTTTTGCAACCTCCCCTATTTGCTGAGGACAAATTGCAGACTTAGGTAAAGTTATCTTCATCAAAAGCCAGACAGGTAAAAAAAAAATGTCAGCCCAGGCTTCAATTTAGGCCAAATACAAATCCTAACATTCCTTCTCTTTGGAGAAATGGTCTCATTATGTAGTCCTAGGTTGACCTGAAACTCACCACATAGCCCAGGCTACTCTCAATTTCATGATCTTCCTTGCCTCAGCCTCTCCAGTGCTATAATCATATGCATATATCACACCTAGCTCGAAGTCTATATTCTTGATTTACTACAACAAAGAAGGGAACTACTGTCTTGAACTCAGTTCTAAACAGTAAGGCAGGAACATGCTGATAAAGTAGAAGGGACTAAAATTTTGGAGAAAAGGAGAGAATTTCAAGCAACAAATTATGTCTTAGAGATACAAACAGTAGTGACAGGCATGGTGGTGCATGCCTGTACAAGTTTGAGTCTAGCCAGGCTACATAAAGAGCTCAAGCCCAGCCTGAACTACACAGCAAGACTGTCTCAACATCCTCACCATCCCCAGAACAAAAGTAGTAACACATGTACCCGAGCTATCCTAGCTATCCAGAACTACAGATTTCAAAGAGTTCTGAGAAGGGAGCTATGAGCTTATTATTGAGACATTAAGCAAGGATGTTCAAAAAGAGGTAAAAATCACTAGAACCGTATGAGAAAGGTAAATACATAGCATGTTTCCCAAAGTAATAAAAAATAAAAACCAAGGCCTTAAAAAAGAGCCTTTAAAGTCATATTCAGAAAAAATAATGAATGAATAAACCTATATTATGTTAACTGATGCTACTAAGACAGGACTATTCTTACTTTGTTATGATCTTCCACACGTTCCTCAAAACAAAACAGAACAGAATAAAACACTCAGGCTCCTGAGTGCTGGGATTATAGGCACATGCTACCATGCCCAGCTAGTGCAAATAACTATACTCATTTTCAAAACAGGAATAAATTATGGAACTACAAATAAGTGTAGCAAAATTTCACTAAAGAAAAAAATATATTTGCCCTAACTTCATTTCCTCTTTGACTAGTCATTCATTTGGTTTTCTAGGAAAAAATACCATCATGTATCATGATTTCATAAAAAGATCCACATTATTCGCCTTTTTTTTTTGTACTAGGGATTGAACTCAGGACCTTGTGCGTGCCAGGCAGGTGCTTACACCCCTGAGCTATATACTCAGCCTTTATACATTTTTGTGGATACGCTGACAAACTAAGAACCATACAACTGTGTAATGAGCTCTGAAGCTGACTGAAGTCCCAGTGTGCTTTAATTAATTACTCAGTTTTTAGAAGACTAAAATAATGACCAAAATCCATTCAGCATTATAAATGGCTCAATACCATTATAGACATATGAAATATGCTTTCAGCTAATGTAACAGATCACTAGTAAAATAACCATAAAACTAAAATATGATGAAGAACAAAAAGCTTGTACTCCACTGTGCAAGTGTGGAAAGGGGTTCAGATTGCCCATGAATTCATGAAGCGATCACTCACTCAAAACGCTAATTTAATTTTGGCATACTGATAACACAACTCCCCTTTATTTTATGATAATATCACCACAAAGTTCACTGTCTCTCACCAATACCTTTCCTGTTATTAATCTTGGTGATTTCAATGTTCCTGTATTAGGCACTTTCACAAACACTGTCTCAGATTCTTTTTTTTCCCAAGAGAATTAAATTGTTTATTGATTACACATGGTAATGGATGATACACAGCTTCAATCCCATCTATCATTGTATCTGGTACCATTATTCAATTTAGATATACAGGATGTGCCAAAAATCATTTTTATAACCAAGTAGCTGACTGTTTGCTTGGGTGACCTTTAATGGTCAAATTCAGAGTTCACAACAGTAACTGTCAGTTCAACTACACCAAGGTTTCTGAAGACAATGACTTCTTTAAACAAGCAATTGTAAAGAAATTTTAAATGGAACCTGGCATCACCCTGAAGGAATTCTAACTTCACACTGTTGGGGATGTTAACCAAGATGGCTTCAGAGTAGACTAACTCTACAGAGCATTTTTCAAAAAGATACATTTATTCAGCATCATGATCAGACTATTACATTTAGCAATCAACAGCATGGGTGCAAAAAAAGGTCTACATTAAAACCCTTTGTTGAAATGCTTTACACTTTTTTTTTTTTTTTTTTTTTTTTTGTATTGGGACTCCAGCTCAGGAACTTGCACTTGCCAGACAGGTGCCGTACCTCTGAGCTACGGTCCCCACCCTACATGTCATCGTATGTGTTTCTTTTTTTTTTTACATTTATTTATTTATTTATTTGTGTGTGTGTGTGTGTGTGTGTGTGTGTGTGTGTGGCCAGCTCAGCCCACCAGGGGGCGGGGCTGGCTGGCATGTGGTGCTGGGGGATTGAACCGCGGTCCCTGTGCTTTGCCAAGCTTGTTTCAAGTAAGTGCTTTAGACCACTGAGCCATCTCACCAGCCCCTGCTTTACACTTTCCACAGAACAGAAACTAAAATAACCTGTTATACAATTAGTCACAAACACAGTCCTCAGGTTTTTTTGCCCATAAGCATGAGTATTGTCTAAAACATGTCTTCTTTGTAGCAGCTAGGCCCTGCCACCACTGTGCTTGGCTGAGTTCACAAATCTGTTGTAACCTGTAGCTTCCCTGTCACTTCTCCGGCTCTCCTTTCCTGCTAAGCTTTGTTTCCTGGAAGTGTTTAAAACTTTCTGCCAGTGCCATAGCTACTGCTGCTGCTGGAGCTCCCACAGCTACCTTGATTTTGTGGTTTGGTAAAATACTGGCCTCAACCACCATAGGGCCCAGAGCTTCTGCCGCCAAAGTTTCCTCCCTTCACGGGTCCAAAATTTGAAGACTGTTGTAATTGCCAAATTCATTATAGCTTCCACCACCTCCATAATTGCTTCCACTACCACCGCCAAAGCCGCCTCCGCCTCCTCTGTTGTTATAGCTGTCATAGCTGCCACTCCCACCATCGCGACTGCCCTAGTTCCCATAACCCTGTCCACCACTTCCATAGCCTCTGCTTCCTCTAGAGTAACCAGGGATGCCTCTTCCATAACCACCATCATTACCAAATCCATTGTAGCCATCTCCACTGCCACCATATCCACCCCCACCACGGCTGCCACCAAAGCCACCTCGACCACTGAAGTTTCCTCCACGACCGAAACTGTCATTACCACCAAAACTTCCTCCACGACCACCACCAAAGTTTCCAGAAACACTTCGACCTCTTTGGCCAGATGAAGCACTAGCCATCTCCTGCTTGGACAGGGCTTTCCTCACTTCACAGCTGTGACCATTCACAGTGTGGTATTTTTGAATGACAATCTTATCCACAGAATCATGGTCATCAAAAGTTACAAAAGCAAAGCCTCTCTTTTTTCCACTGCCTTGGTCAGTTACAATTTCAATCACTTTGATTTTTCCATACTGTTCAAAATAATCTCGTAGGTGATGTTCTTCAGTATCTTCTTTAATGCCACCAACAAAGATCTTCTTTACCATTAAGTGGGCATCTGGTCGTTGAGAATTACAGCTCTCTCTGGTTCCACAACTCTTCCATCCACTTTGTGTGGCCTTGCGTTCATGGCTGCATCCACCTCCTCCACAGTGGCATAAGTGACAAACCCAAAGTCCCTGGAATATTTGGTGTCTGGGTTTCTCATCACCATGCAGTCTGTGAATGTTTCCCATTGCTCAAAATGGCTCCTCAGACTCTCATCAGTTGTTTCAAAGCTCAGCCCTCCGATGAAGAGCTTCCCTAGCTGTTCGGGATCCTTCGGAGACTCTGACTTAAAACATGATAGCAGTCGAAGACAGACTGATGATGCTTCCTCCGTGGTGTCTACCAGCCTCTCTCAGATTCTTGACCTAATTTTTTCTATAATCTTGTCCTTTACTACTACAGTTGTCAACTCTGTGATAAGATCCTGATATTTTCACTAATAACTGCACTACCTCCAAAATCTCAAATTTAAATATTCACCTTCTATTTACTCCTTCTAGTGCCTTGATTCCAATGAACCTTGCCCTCACTGAGACGTATAATCCGGTAACTTTTCCACCTTCAGCTTCTGTTATGGCTTCTTTTCTGAAACTTCCTACCTTAGGTTTCATGGTTTGCCATTACAATCACTCCCTTGACAATATCCTTAATTCTGTTGCCTGGACAAATTCAAAACAGATAAATTTAACTCTTCTGGCAGCTGACCACAAGCTGATACTTTATGTTGCCTGACAATACTGCCACTATCCCAGTCCTTCCATTTTGTCTATAAAGTCTTGCCCTTCTTTGTTCTCTGTGATTTTGATTCTTGTATCACTGACAACAAGGAATTAACATTTAAAATGTTCACATTTTCCCTTTATCACGTTTGCTTCTATCCATACACTCTATTTCCTCTTCCGTTACCAGGATGAATAATCTGTGCTCCAACTTAATCCTAACCCATTTACCTTTGTATGGAAACCCAAACACTTTAATCTGGTAAACACCACTAGAAGAGATTTTTGCTTCAATTTAAGAAACATTGTAAAACACTCAGTTAAAAAAAAAAAAAAAAATGGAGTAAATCATATTATAGCTACTTAACTATAAGATCCTTTTGATAAAAGAAGTTTGTATCATAAATAGAAAGTAATTCCACATAATCACTTGGCACTCTCTCAGCACTAGATTTCTATGGTTTAGAAAACACAAAATTAAACAGAAGAAGGGAAGAAGGGTTGAAGGGGAGAGAGACGGTTGGGAGAAAAGCTGGATGAAAAATAAAAGGAGTCAAAATGTTACCATTTATACAGGTACAAATTCTCTATGATGAATGTGCTTAATATGTGTGCCTAAAATGTATTAATAAACTTAATTAGAAAATATATAATAGAGAAATAGCCTGGTGTTAGTTAACAGTACTAAACTGAAACGTACATTCCTTTTCTCACCCTTGCCAACCCCTGCTAAATTCCTCTAAGGTTTCCCTACTCCAAGAAAAATCTTTGGGGAAGGAAATAACAATGGAGCGAAAGAATTACAGACTGCCATTTTCTACTACTTTCTATAAACTGATCCAGGCACTGTGTTTTTATTCTCATACTGTACTATTCGTAGAACTATCTTGGAAACTTTCCTAGGAATATGTAATAGAAATGCATCTTTCAAGAGCAAGCCTGTAACATAATTCCTATCAACACCCATCACTGGGTATTGCACACAGGTAGGAAAGGTTTTTGAGCAATATAGTAAGTTTTTAAGAACTGCATTTAACCACTTTATTATTTGAACTTTGTTCTGCAATTAACTTGGATGTTAAATGGGAAATATTACAAACTTACTGCTAGGACAGTAAGTAAACGAAGTTAACCAGTTAAATATATTTACCTTTAACAATCTTCTTTGCACAGTCATTGTATACTTGCTCTTGGGATGTGCTTGACTGGAATACCCGATCAAATGCATAAGGTTTGGACTGAAAAACAATAACAAAAGTGATTCAGCTACACAAACTAAAAGTAAATGGGTATTTCAAAGCTCCTTAAAATATGCCAACATATTTAACCTTCAAAAGAATATACCAAATATGCATCGTTTCCTATCATTTATCTTTTGGGTGCGAAGGACTCAAGTACAATCTTTTAGAATAAACTCCACAAAAATAATAATGTTCTCTAAAAACAACAAAATAAAAACAATAAAGGGAATAATTGCTTTAGTCTCTGTGGTATTCCCATGGTTTACTACAGTAATTATATATATCATTACAGTGGTAGCCACTAAGACACTGTGTGAATTTTTTTTTAAAAATGGGTGCTTATTCTGGTATTGAGAGTATTTAATATTAGCATCATTATGTAGCTAAGGAAACCTTTTGATGGACACAAAATTCATTAATGATAAATTGAAAGGTCAAGCTTGTTTCTACTATTACATCCTGCTTTTCAGTTTACTACATACTTTTTACCATTCTAGACTGATGACCATGACAGATCCTCTCTCTGCTTTAATGGAACTTAAGTAATAGCAAGGTAGACATTAGTCAAATAAGTGACTATAAAATTTTGACTCAACTGGAGTGCTATGACAATGCAGCGAAGGATATAAAAGAACTTGAGTCTAGAGGAAAACACAGTGTCAGGAAAACATTCTTGGAAAGGGATGTTTAAGAAATGTTTAAAATCTGGGTGTGGTGGTGCACACCTGAAATCCTAGCATTCAGGAGGCTGAGGCAGGAGGATCACTGAGTTTAAGGTTAGCCTGGGTTACATAGAGAGTGCAAGGCCATCATGTACTGCATAGCAAGATTCTATCTCAAAAAAAAAAAAAATGTTTAAAAGCTAAAGAATTAGCACCTAGATCACTATCATTCTCTGCATATACTAGTCATGAAGGAATGGAGCTTTTAAGAACATGATGCTTAAAGATCCCAAGGCAGGAAGGAACTAATTGTATTCGGGAAATCAAAGATGTTAAATTTATAAAGTACCAGAACAAAATGGAAATGTTTAAACAAAAGGAAAATAGTACCTTACATTGAAAATAGTGTAAGCTTTCTGAATACTGAAAACATCTTGGTGACTTCATATAAATTAATGGAGAACTAATGATATAATCTAAGGAGCCAGATGCATAGAATTAAAAAAAAAAAATCAGAATATCCAGGTAATAAGTCAAGGAAAGGACAGAACTGTGAGGCCAAGACAAAACTGAGAAATATCCAATGGCAAAGGTTAGGTTGCAATAAGTTAAAAAAAAAAAAAAAAAGAATTTGAAGTGGCCAAATAGAGCAGAAAATTCGGCAGTGGGTCCGAGAAAGATACTTTTTTTTTAAAGATGGAAACCTAAACAATTTTAAATGCTGAGAGAAAAACCTAATAATCTAGGAGGTAGAGTGAGCACCTAGAGATAAAAAAGAGAAGCTGGCAGTTCTAGGTATTTCCATATCTGGCTGCTTTACAGTTTTTAAAGGAAAACTGCTCTAAAACACAATCATGACACCCCACCCCAAAAAGTTTATAGCTATGCTTCCTAGAACTTAACTGAAAAACAAAAACAAAACACAATCTTTTAAGAAACTCTCTTACAACCTTCCCAAAATTTGGAATAAACAATCAAAATAAAGCAAAGACTTCCTGAACAGCCATTCAAAGCCACTTTCAATTTCCTTTGCTAATCACTTACATCAGGACATGTATGATGATGCAAAGCCAACATCCTAGAAGTTGTAACCGTAAGGGCCCACTTCTAAGCTTTTTGTTATGTATGAAAAATAACCCCTTGTTTATTTCAACCACTATTATACTATGGTTTCCTCTGCAGTAGAAGAATTCCTGATGGATATATTATGTATTAAAATGATCTCATTTTGGCATGAATTTAAAATGTCAACATCTGATTAACTATGACATACATCAAAGTAACCTTTTGCTGGATACTACTGACTGATATATTAACATTCAAATCTACAGGTGTGGTTAAAAACGATCACCTTATTCTATTGATTATACAAAATATATTCATACATAACGCCCCCAAAACACACACATGCAATCAAAGTAACAATCACCATCCACATGTCAACTATACAAATACTTTTTTTCTATTTCTCTCCACCCCCACAAATTTTCCTCTTCACTTAGCCAGCTAACATTTACTAACTACAAGATATTAAGGATGAATAATACAATTTTGGAAACGATATTTAATCAGTACAGGCTATGTAGAGTTCAGAGAGTAATAAAGGATAAGGCTGGATAGAGCCTTGAATACTGAGCTAAGACAGTGATTAACGCTAACTGAAGTGAAATGGAGTCAGCCTCTTTTGGTAGAGACTGCAACTAGCTCAAATATACATTTAGTAAAACATGTATAAAAATGGTAGGAAAGAAAAAAATTAAACAATGATTAATTGTACCCCTGCTTATAAGAAACAAGTTACACAACAGAAAAGAGATAAAAAGATTAAGACAAATGCCATTCCAAAGTTAAATAATTAAACCCTAGGGGTTGGGGAGATAGATAGCTCAGTGGTCTAAGCACCTGCCTGGCAAGCTCAATGACCTAGGTTTGATTCCTAGTACCACATGCTGTGCAGGCCACCGAAACTGGGAAACTGGGCATGGTGGTGCATGCCTTAATTGCTGTGCTGGGAGGCTGAGACAGGAGGATCACTACCAATCTGAGCTGCGTAGGTAGCAAAACTACTACCACAACCTTACTTAAATAATGTGAATGGCAATAATTAAAAGACAACATAAACATAAAAACAAATTGGAACTGAGTGACTTTTATGGGAGTTACATAATTATTAAATTAATGCTAAGTGCTTGGTATTAAAAGTCATTTAATTACAAAACTAAATTATAATTTTATTAAGTAAGGCAAATGTTTTGATAGAAGATCTAGTTCCTAACTGATCTTGGCGTGCTAGAATGAAAATCAAGATTTTATGAAACAATTTCTAATAGTCTAAAATTAAGGTGTAACTCAATCTTTCAAAAACAGCTTGCCATTATCAATATCCCATCCCCCGTGACTTCACCACCCCACTTGCAAACAAAAACAGCCCCAACAAACTAAATACAAAATTTCATTACAACACAAATTAACAACACTAATGCAGAAAGTTGCATCACATAACCAGTAAAGACGAACTTCACCCTCAGTCAAAGTTCTATATGCAGTATTTTAGTATTTATTTTTAGTCTCACTGAACTGGGTGGTGGTGCATGCCTGTAATCCTAGCACTAGAGACTGAGGCAGGACAACTCCAAGTTCGAAGCCAGCCTAACCTGCAGTGAATGTTTCAAAAAGAAAAACTAAATCTCAAGAGTATCTATATTTTAAATCCTAGTTCTTAAAATACACACTGTGCAAAGTTAGTAAGTTTTGCAAACTGTAAGTCACAAGATGCATTCATATCTGACTTACGCTACAAAGGGACAAATCAAGTAGGAATAAAGTTTATCTCAACTGCAATCATACCTTACGTTTCTTACGTGAGGAAAAGTGATCCTGTTTTGAGTCTGGACAGACCAGACAGAATACCAAATATGGTAATGAAGGGCACCCTTCTGGCAGGGATATGCCTTTGTCTGAAACTGTGAATAATGATCTTTCCAGATCCCACAGAACTGTATCATATGAGATTTTCCTTAGACAATGGTTGTGAACTAACATTCCACAATTATAAAAGTGTGATGATGGCTCCTCCTGCTTTTATTTGTCACTCAAGGTAATGAATGTTCAAACACCACATCATGGATTAGAAAGGGTAATTTACGTTTTGCTTAAGGCAAGGAAATGGGCAAGATAATCTAATTAATTTTATTCTCTAATTTTAGTGGACTGCAGCAGAAGCCTTTTTGTTTTGGCAGCTCTTCAGTATACCATGTAAGGAACTAGATTAGCAAAGATAATCAGAAAAATGAACATATTAAACTTTTATGATGCCTATGTAGATACTGAAGTAATTTTTTGATGTTTCCAGTAAGCCCAAATGAACATGGTAAGCTATTTTTCTTTTCTCCTTGTTTTGCACTTAATAAATTAAATTTCATTATTGTGATATAGCTCTATACCAAGCACTTAAATGACAAATTAAAAGCTGCATAACAAACAATAAAATAAAAAGGCTTGCTTCTCATGGGGTCATATATTAAAATCCCATATATTAAAATCACAGCTTATAGAAGTAACAAGAAAACGGACAAAGTATTAAAAACAACCCAGAAGAAAATCAGAATCCTTAAAAATTATCCACAAACACTGATTATGCTAATAATTTAGTAACATTATAAGCTATGTTTTAAATTTTGATTTTAACTAGAAGGTAACATACATGTTCTTAAATTGTGTTTAAGATAACTTGGTTCTCAATGTTGCATTGGTGCAATTCTCTCCTAAACAATTTACTTACTCTGTATCAGCTCAGACCCAGAAACATGAATGAAACAACCAAAAAGATGATTTTCCAATTTTGTTTCTCCTACTATGGTTATGAATTCCTAACCTTTCAAAATACAATTCATTAAAAAAAGAAAAATACAGAATCCCACCATGATTAATATAGTTACTACATTAGGTCTTGAAAATGGTTTAAACATGTTTTTAAGAACTAAACCCATTTTAAAGGCTGTGTCACACTCATTTATAACATATATTTTCTTATACCTTTTGTAAAGACCAGATAAAAATACAAGCTTTACCTAAAAGCCAACTATGTATTATTGATTTACCTATTTTAATATTATAAAATAAATTTATTTCAATTACTAAAGAAATTTTACCAACTCATAAATTTATAACACTTTTAAAAGAAGCACTATTTCCTGTGGTAACTAGTTCTTTTAGGTCTTTCATATTTTATCTTATTTGCAGGATTTCAACAAAAGGAATCTCTTAAGTGATATTTATAGATGGTTCAATACACACAAAAACCTGGAGAAATAAGGCCTCATTACTGTATAATTAAAAAAATAAAAACAAACAGCTTTGGCTTTAGCTCTTGCCAAAGCTGAATCATCACAAAAACTCTTAAGACATTAAAAGCCTCAAGTTTGACAACTAAACTAGTTGTTGCAAGCTTCCACTGATTCCCTGTACAACATACTCTCCCCTAAAGGAAAAGGAGCACTATGCTTAACTTCACCTTGCTATGATGTCATTTATAGAAAGAATTTCTCTGGAGGACTGGTTAACAAAGAACCGGCCTGACAGACTTCACATACTGGCTGGCAGTTATTAATGACCTAATGTTTTCTTTTTCTTTTTTTTTTTTTTTTTTTTT
>NW_004524717.1:5517173-5523654 GCF_000260255.1 Octodon degus
ACAGTCACACCACCACTCTAAAGACTGCCTTGTATGTTAGTGCTTGCCATTATTAATGTTCCATCCCCTGTGACCTCACCGTCCCACTTTCAAAGAAAAACAGTCCTAACTAAATATAAAATTTATTTCAACACAAATTAACAATACTAAAATTTTGTGCCACTAATGATGCAGAAAGTTGCATCACAACTAGTAGAGATGAACTTCACCCTTGGTCACGATGCTGTATGCAGAATCTTAACTTACTTAGTCTCACTGAACTGAGAGCGACTATTTTCAAAGACCTTTCAATACTAGAGATTAGATCTCAAAAAAATCTTCATTTTATGATCTCTCAAATGATCAGCCAATTCCAGTTATTATTACACTACAAAGGACCAACATCTCTCTATCCTGGGATTATCAACAATTTTCTTCAAGGTAGATCTTACCTGTGTAAGTATGAACCTAGTAATGGTCAGTTCTTTTTCATAAGCTTGTTTTATACTTCCTAGCTGATTCAACAGACTACTTGAAGTACAAAAAAGCTGGTCTCATAACTCGATGTGCTAACTTAACTTGAGTTTACCATAGTTTTAATGAAAGATAAACTTGGGAGTAGTCCAAAACACCAGCAGCATCAGCAACAGTTACAGCACGCACCCGCACACGGGCGAACAGACCCAACGAGGGCTCCCCAAAGGTGCTTCCAGCGCCCCAGGCGGGGGAGTGTCCCAGCTGGGACCTGCGCAGCGGTAGCCGATGCCAGAGACTGGAGGGGGAGATCGGGAACGCCCGCAGAACGGCAGTCTCTCTCCCGGGGCTATGCCGGCCGGGAAGGGCTGGGGACCCCGCTGCTCCCCCTCGGTCCCGCACCCCGCCACGTCCCTTAACTCCCCGCCCAGCCAGGCGTCAAAGAAAGGGACGGGACGGAGGTGGGGGCAGAAGCCACTCACCGCGATCATGACTGTGTCGTCTCCCTGGAACTTGGCGACATACTTGTCGCCGCGGTTCACCTCCGACTCGTTGAGGGGTCTGAAGCGACACATCACTTTGATGTTACACTCGGCCGGGTCCGCCATCTTCCCGGCGGCCAGGAGCCGCTCCCCGCCGCTCAGACTCGGAGAGAAGGCGCCTGGGGCTGAGGCTCCGGAGTTGCGAGAGCAGGGCGAGTCCGCGGTCCGCCGAGCAGGGGCGGCGGGGACGGGAACTCCAGACGCCGGCGCCGGCAGCCCTCGCCCCGCGCCTCACTTCCGCTCCATCATGGCGGCGACGGCACTGGGCAGAGCGTCAGAGCGCCTCAGCTTCTCCCTAGCCGGCCTGGGAAGGCTGCGGGGATCGGGAAGATCCTAGGGGCCTGCGAGTGACCCCCTGCTCCCTTCTGTTAAAACTGTAGGCCGGGCCCACCGGGCCCCCAGCTGAGCTGTAAACGCCGGCTCAGGAGCCGGCAGACACCCGACGCCTCCAGAGGCCGCAGACCGGCAACTGGGCGGCAGGCTGGGCGGCGCGGGAGCCGGACTGCGCAGGCGCGGGGAGTGCGGGCTGCCAGGTGACCAATCAGCGCCCGCGCCGCGCCGCGCCGCCGGAGCCACGCCACCGCTCCTCCGCCGCCGCTCGCCCGCTCGGGATCGCAGATTGCTATCTTCGTGGAGTTCCTTCAGTCGGGTGCTTGGGGACAACGACGCCCAAGCTGCCGCGGCGTTACCTAGACTCGCTCAACTTTCTTTTCTTTCGGGAAGAAAGAGTCCAAAGTTACAGTTTAATTCTAATGCCGGATTCCTATAAGGAAGGGTTTGCTTTCTTGGGGGTGGGGGGAGTAGGTAGAGAAAGGGATTTGAATGGAGGGTGGGGCGCGGCTCTGGTCCGAGCCGGTGATCCTTCCTGAGTGAATGGGCCGCGGAGACAGGAGTAAGAAAGAGGAAGTTTCACGTAAACGATGAAGAAAGGTGCGGGGGAAATGTAGAATCTGGTAGGGTGGAGAACCCTTGCGCCCCTTGCCCCAGGGGCTGTAGACCTCGAGGGAACCTGCGCCCTCAGCGCCCCCGATGTTCAGGGAATCGGCGGTCCCAGGCCCGGATAGTAGACTCGGAACTCACCAACCAGATACCCTAGGACTAATTGACCTGTAGCGTAAAAAGCACTCGGAGGTTTTAGATAAGTGTGGATTTTGTGTATAAGAAAGCCACTGCACAATGAACCTCAGTGTGTTCAGAGATGGATACCAAAAAGGTTTCGTTGCATATGGAAATGGTTCTAAAGTGCATCGAAGAACTGCAATGACTACTAGAAACTTTCTGATCCCAAGGTTTTGTCTGAAAAATGAATAATTGGACTGTGAAACAGTTCTTTCCCCCAAGACAAAATTTTTGTTCACATCCTTAAATCTTTTGAACTCCATATTCTACCAGTGTTAATCATCATACATTGATTTTTTTTTTCTCTCAGCTTCCCTGAAGGAAGGAAACAACCAAACCTGACACCTTAATTGACTTTGATTACTGGTCCTCCTCTTAAGAATAAAGACAACCTTAGTTAAAAGTGGTAAACTCAGGGCTGGGGAGATGGCTCAGTGGAATAAGCGCTTCCCTGGCAAGCAGAAGGGCCTGAGTTTAATCCCCGGTTCCGCAAAAAAAAAAAAAAAAAAAGTGGTAAGCTCAAATTTTTGTGGGGGAGGTGTGGTACTAGAGGTTGAGAGAGGGCCTTGGCACTGAGCTATATATTGAGGCCTTTTTTGTTTAAGACAGTCTATGTTGTTAAATTGCCCAGGCAGGGGTTGAATTTGTAATCCTGCCTCGACCCTCCGGAGCGCTGACATTACACGTAAGTACCACCAGAACTGGCTGTAAATTCATTTTCTAATCCATAATATGCTGCTGTGGTAGGGAATGGGCTGAGTGACCTGAACCTTCATTTTAAAGGAAGAATGAATGAAGATGAAGATGACCTGAGGCCTGGTAGAGTCAGGGAAGTGAAAAATTTTAAAAAGTCGGAAGTGTGTGTGGTAAAGGCAGCTCCATAAGTATGGGGGAGAGAGGAAGTGGACAGAAGGGCCACAGGATGAAACTGTGAGACCTTTTAATGTGCAAGAGACTGTTGCCTGTCAACTTTTGTCTCTTCCTTTCTCCTCCACGACAGATTCTGGAAACTCAGGCTTCATGAAAATAAAAGTCAGAAAAGGAAGCATCTGTTAAGAGGCTTCTGCTTTCAGACCCACTATGTATACTTCTGCCAGGCAGGGACACACTAAGATCCTCTCATCACAGAACCAGAGAGGAGAAAAATTCAATGTGAGAAACAAAATCTTTGTCAAAATTATCCTGTCTGGGCTGGGAAGATAGCTTGGTGGTCTAAGTGCCTGCCTGGCAAATGCAGACACCCAGGTTCAATCCCCTGTACCTCAGGTAGTGATGGCCACCAAAACCAGGCATGGTGGCACACACCTGTAATCCCTGTAATCCTAGCACTGGGGAGGTTGACAGGAGATTACTGTGAGTCCAAGCTGTGTAGCGATAACCCTGTACCATATAAATGAATGAAAGATTTAAAAAATTAAAATTATACTGTCTCATGAGTAAGGAATGATGGTATTTGGCGATAATGATTTAAATATTGGGCTGGGGAGGTAGTTTGGCATAAGCACCAGCCTGGCAGATGTAAGGTCCCTAGTTCAATCCCCAGGATCCCTGTTACCACATGCTGTTCTAGCCCTGGAAGCCCAGGGACACTTGTGCTAACAGAAACTGGAGGATCTCTATGAATCTGAACTGTATAGTGAGACCCTGTATCAAAAGAATAAAAATTTAAAAAAATAAATTTCACAGGGAAACAAAAAGAATGATTTACAAACTGGTGAATTTGTTTTTCTTCCAAATATAAAAAAAGATTGTTGTTCAGTGAAAGCAGCTTGTGTGACTATAGTTGGAGATTCATTAGTATAACTTTTACGTATAAAAATGAGTGCTGCCTTTACCTATTCAGTTTAGAACCTCCCTAGCCATGGTATGTCCACTGTACAAATTTGTCTGACAGTCATCCTGTGAACTAAATATTCCTCCTGAGATGCACGCTTCTGTGCAGTCTCAAAACTAAGAGGTATGGCACTGTACAGGCTGAGAACCTTGCAGTTTCCAGGTTGGTTTCTTTATTCTTTCTGAGAGTTCTAACTGCATATAAGATCAGCCACTTTGAGAGTGCCAAGCTGCAAGTGTCTTGTGAGGGCACTCCAGCCAGTTGTCCTTGCCATCTCTACCTAGGGACAATTTCATGATCCACCCTGTATACCAGTGTAAAATCTTGGTTGACACTCCTGGAGTGGAAGAATTACCCGGGTGAGGCCTACCCAGATTCCTGGCCCCCAATATCATGAAATGCAATAAAATGCTTATCATTTGTTCATTGTAAAGTTATGCTCATCTCACCCTGTAGGTCTCCCTCTTATGCCCATCTCGATGCTATAGTTCCTCAAGTCCATTTTTTACAGGTGGCCTTTCAGTGCGGATTTCATAGGTCAGACAGAAAAACCCTAGTGCTATAGTTTAATCCTGTAGAACATATTTTTTAAATATTTTATCAAAACATCATACATTTATACCTTAAAAATAAAATGACATTACAACAATGAAAATTGAACTCCTTGTTCCATCCATTTCAGTTCTCATTTCTTTTTTCTAGAACAACCCCTTTAGCTTTTGGTAGTTTCTTCTGGTATTTATCTTTTACGTTTATAAATAATATTTTACTAACCTTAACTTATTGACCACTTATTAAACGGAGTTATATCTTTTTTTAATGCCTTCTTTTTGAATCAACACACATTTTCTTCTCTTTATTTTCTCTGTGTAGTTCTATTATCATTTTTATTAAGATCAATATGCAATGTTTTGTGGTGCCGGCCCCACCCCCGGGGTGCACTGAGACAGTGATTGAGACTGGGTGTGGTGGCATGCACCTATAATCCCAGCCCTTGGGAGCTGAAAACAGGAGGATCACTATGACTGATGTGTGTAGTGAGACCCTGTACTTAATACATAAAAAAAAAAGTGTGCAGTGTTTATGCTCTAAGACTAAGTGATTGGGGCTGGGGAGATGACTCAGTGGAATAAGCGCTTCCCTGGCAAGTGTAAGGGCCTGAGTTCAATCCCCAGTTACGCCAAAAAAAAAAAAAAAAAAAAAAAAAGACTGAAGTGCTTATTATTCGCGGCTTAGCCATATAGTGCGCTGTGATTACGTTGCACATCTTGTGCAACCTTTTGGTTTTTGTTCAGAAGTTTTAAAATTGCCTTATTTTTTACCCCTGCTGTTTTTTAAAGATTTATTTCAAATATACATCAGAGCATGAAATAAGTCTTCTAGCTCCTGTTTTTGTTGTTCAGATGTCTGATTTGTTTTACATATGGTCTACCTTTTTCTCCCAAGAGCGATCTCTTAGTATCTTTTTCTCTCAATTTCTCTCTTCTTTCCTATTTTTCATCTTTGTATTTTGTCCTCTTCTCAGGGAAATTTAAGCTTATTTTTACTTCTTTTATTGCAGATATATAAAGAGATACTAGAAATATAAGATACAGCTATAGATATTCAAAGAACAGTATTTATTTGATGTGCTAATCTCACCTTGCCGTGTATGTGTGTGTTTGTGAGTGTAAAATTCTATGGATTCTTTAATTCTCTGTTTTTAATGAAATTATTTTATTTCACAGAAAAATGTTTTCTTTTTGGTATTGGGGATTAAACCCAGATCCTGTGCACTGAGTGACATTCGTAGCCCTTTTATATTTTTAATTCAGAGCCAAGGTCTTGTTAAGTTGACAGTCTGGGCTTGAACTTCCAATCTTCTTCTTGTCTCAGCCTCCTAGACTGCCGGGATTACAGGCATGAATTGTCATGTCCAGCAATCTTCTTATCAGTCTAAGGGTATGTGTTTTGTTTTGTTTTGTTTTCACATTTAGTTTTTTTCTGATTTTTGAAATCTGTCACTCATGTTAGAAATGAGAAACTTAACATTTGTGCATGTTAGTAATGTTTAGAGTTTGAAATATTTTTACCATTGTACTTGGGCAGGACCTACTCATTTCATCACAGAAGATCTGTCAAATTTTAAATTTAAATTTTTATTGTTTTTAAATTGACAGATAAAATTGTATTTAGCACATATAGCATTGTATTTTGAAGTATATAAACATTGTGGAATGACTAAATCTAGCCAAGTAATGGAAAGATTACCTCACATAGTGGTCATTTTTACAATGAGAATACTTTATATTCACTCTCAGCATTTTTTCAAGAATGCAATATATTGTTAACTACATATAGCCACCATATTGTACAATACAGCTCTTGAATTCTTCCTATTTAAATGATATTTGTAAACTTGGACTAATAAACCCCCCCATACATACCTCCGTCACCCCAGCCTCTGCTTCTATGAAATCAACTTTTTTTTTTTTTTTAAGATTTTACCTGAGTGAGATCATATGGCCTTTGCCTGCTATTGCCTAACTTATTT
>NW_004524717.1:5524009-5525655 GCF_000260255.1 Octodon degus
ATTTCATATCTTGGCTGTTATGAATTGTGCTGCAGTAAACATGGGAGTAGGTATCCTGATGTCTTTGGATGGATACTCAGTTCTAAGATTATGAGGTTGTATGATAGTTTTAGTTTTTGAGAAGCCTCCATAATTTTTCTGTAATTTGCATTCTTAGCAGCAGTGTATGAAGGTTCTTTTTGTCCACATTCTCACCAACACTTATCTTTTGTCTTTTTGATGATAGCCATTCTAAAAGGTGTGAGGTTATGTTTCCTTGTGGTTTTGAATTCCATTTTCTTTATGATTGGTAATGTTGAGGGGTTGCCCTTCCTGGCCTTTTGCAAGTCTTTTAAGAAATGTCTTATCAGGTCCGTTATCCATTTTTAAATTGGGTGATTTGTTTTCTTGCTGTCAGGTTGTTATGTTCCTTAATATTTAGATACAGATCTCTTATCAGAGCTGTAAGTTGCAGATATTTTCTTCCATTGTCTGTATTGTGTCTTAACGCAATGGTTCCCTTGGTGAAAAAGGGGTTCCCTTGCCGGGCAAAAAACTTTTAATTCGCCCAATTGGCCGGTTTTTGCTTTTGTTGCCTGTAATTTTGCCATCATAGCCAAAAAAGCATTCCCACCCCCCAAAAAAATGGATTTCTCCTGTCTTGCTGTCTAGCAGTCTTCTAGCACTTTTTATTAGGAGAAAGTGCATTCTCTATAAACTTACCACTACACTTTTTCCTTTTTCTGGGGGGGAGTACAAAGAATCAAACTCAGGATCTCCTGTTTGCCAGGCAGCTGCTGCTAACTCCCCAGCCTCTACTTTCCCATTTTCAACTCTAACTTGTACCTTACCTCACAAAGTCTGTGACTCCTGAGGTTTACTGGTGTTCCATACAAAGGGAAATTGTACTTCTTAGCTTTCTGCCCTGCTTGTATAGGTCTTGGCACTCTTTAGACCATTTAGGCACCTACCCATCTCCAAAATTTAGTTGAAATCTCTTTAATAATGATCCTCTTTCAAGTTTTCCTTACACTTGTGGTTCTTGGACTTTTCTGTTTCTTTACTGCTGTTCTAATGGAGCTTCTGGGGAAACCAAGATAAATGTGAGTGACTGTTCAAACCACTAGGTTTAGCTCACCACAGTTTACTCCTTGTTCTCTACTTATTACACCAGGAATGTAGTATGTTCCTAGAGGTCAGGTACTGTGACTCATTTTCTCTAACAATGTTTATTTAGCTCATGATCTAAGTGCTAATAAATCCTCTATATTGAATGAAATTGGAATTCAGTGAGTACCTGTTATTACCATGCTCATCTCGAGATGGTGGGGATACAGATGTGAATAGCTACCCACTGAGATGGTCTTGGTTTAGTAAGAGTTAGAATAAGCATAAATACTAGAGACAGGTTCTATAAAACCAGTGCCATAAAAGCACAAAGACGGATGCTTTGAAGAACTTTCCTGATAATTTGAAATTAATGTCAAGGATGAAAGTCGACATCTTTCACGAAATCTGCATCCCAGAACCCTGGGATGGTTGTACCATGGTTTGACAAAGCCCCCTCACATCATTAATGACCAAGATATATATGATATATGTTATTATATATTTGTGTAGCTGTTGTTTTTTTTTGACATCAGTTATTTTTATTTTAAAGAAAAAAA
>NW_004524717.1:5527175-5530722 GCF_000260255.1 Octodon degus
AACCTGTTTCATAGATTCTATTTCTTTCCTAAATTGTTTATTCAGGGGTTCCATCATTTTTATATTCTCCTCTATTTTTTTATCAGTGTATTCTTTAGAAGCACTTAGTACTTCTTTGATTATAGTTACCACTACATTTTTTAGTTCCTGTTGTTTGTTTTTTGAAACAGGATCTTGCCATGTAGTTCAAGTTGATCTTGAGATCATTATGTAGCCCAGGCTGGCCTTAAATTTGCAGCAATCTTTTTGCCTCAGCCTGTTGAGTGCTGGGCTTATGGGTATGCACTATCACATTCACTCAAAAGGTTTTATTTTAATCCAGCAAATGAATTATAATTGATAAAAATGAGGTTTATCTAATTTTTTCACATTTTCCCAGTGATCTGAAAAGTATGATATATATATATACTTTCTGCAAAGACTTGATTAATATAGTAAAAAATATAACCTTGGGCTTGATGGGTCACCATGGCTCACCTCCCATTTGGTCCTTTCTATGCCTGTAATTCCACAAGACTAGAAAGGCAGGAGAGGCTATGCAGAGGGGTACTAAAATGTTCTCCCTTATTTTGGAGGCCCTAAGTGTGGTATAAAAGCATAGTATGATATTGTACCATATATGTCTTAACTACAGGAAGTATTAAAATACTAAACTAAAATCAGGAAGGTGAAGTATCTCATCCTAATCATAGTCATGTTGTAGCATGTCTATTTTGGTTATGCTTTTGTGGGAACTTACTAACTTAATCAGGACAACTGCAGCTTCACCCCTGGGTTTTCAGCTGTAGAAAGATTCAAAATAATTAAGTTACTTAGTGTGACAAAGCTATACAGTAATCCCCTTTTATCTGAGGGGGATACATTTCAAGACCCAACTGGTCCCTATAATGGCGGACAATATTGAACCAATTATACACTACATTTTTTCTATACACACAATACAGTGTATATACCCTGAACAAAGGGATGATTCACTTTTTGGATGAAACAGAGTAGAGCAGCATGAGATTTCATCATGCTACTCAGAATGAACTATAACCTAAAATATATGAATTGTTCATTACTAGAATTTTCCATTTATTTTCAGATGACAGTTGTCCAAGGATAATTTAAACTGCAGAAAAATGAAACATGAATAAGATGGAACTATTCCATGAACTCAGTATTTATGAAGATGTGGTCTTTTACAAGAGTATGGAACTATAAATACTGTACATCATTTATGGGTGGGAATTGAATAGAGCTGGCAGTAAAATAGTGTTATAATAGCTCGTGTGCTAGATGAGCCCCCTGGGCATCATATTGACAACATTAAAGTAAATGTGTCTGGTATTTCTGAAAGTGATTGTACATTTGTAGTTGGTAGTTCTAAAGGTCATCATATTGAGCTAGCTTAACTATTGGTGAATGAGGAAAACATGTCATTTCATTCAGATCAACAAAAAAACAAGGATTTTAAGTAGAGGAACTCTTTGCTATTAAGCATTTCTTTGATGGGCGATATTTCATCTTTGATTTACTTGGAGTATTTTGATTTGCAAAGTTGCTATACTGCATATATGGGTTATCTTAGCCAAGATAAAATAGGATTCTATTCTTTTTGCAGATACTATGCATTTTTCCTTTTATGTAATAGTCTTTATTTACCATGTACAGTAATACATGGAATATTTGTCAACTATCTACTTGACCTTATACTAGAAGAAAGCGGAAGATTGGTAGAATATTTTATGGCTTTTACTTTTAAGATTTACTAGACATTACTATTCACTTATTGAAAACGTAAATCCAGTGTTTATGAAGAAATGCAGCACAGTGTACTTTGATTGATTTAGCTGTCAAATGCAAACTCTAAGTGTGGTATCTATAATTCAAATGCAGCTTTTTCATATTCTCCTTGGAATGCTGAGAGTAAGCACATGCCTTACCAGAATCAAAGTACAATATGTGTCCTGACTATAGAATCTTCAAATCAATATGTGAAAGTAGTTCAGAGTATATTTTGCCAATTTTGACTCACTATGAAATAACTTTCCTTTTCCAGAATTTTAAGAAAAATGTGTGTAAGATCTGACTACGTTCATTGTAGAATTCTTTCTGTCTCTTTAAATATGCACACATGCACATACTTACACATACATGTATGATATAATTGTTTCCATCTATACACACACACACACACACACACACACACACACACACACACACATATATATATATATATAACCTGGGTTCAGTCACTTATTTTGATATCATTTCTCTCCCCACCCCATATGCCATTTATTATAACCTTAGAAAATGCAAACAGTCCTAAGATAGGTTTCCTCAGTCCTAGGTTAGCAAGCTAAGTGCAGTCTAGGACAATTATACCACCATCATTAAGTTTGTTTTCAGTCAGCAGTCACTGTAACAGTTTCTTTAGCTCAGGGAAATGGAACAGGGATGGACTCAGGACTCAGCTGCCTGGCTCATGCCTCCAATCCTTACCAACAGCACAGATCACAGGAATCCCACAAGCCACAAGATAAGTTTGCAGGACTGAAATCTTCATTATACCTTCTTCATTTAGTATGTATCAACTGATAAACATAGTAAGGATGAGGCCCTGAGATTAGAGTGGGGAAAATATACCTACACTGTCCTCATGAAACTTACAGCTGAGTGGAAAAGACTAGTTTTTATGCTACTTGGGGCTGGAGGTGTCTCTTTATTTAAAAAATCAGATTCTCAGAATCATTTATTAAATAATTCATCATTTTCATAACTTTATCCTACATCAGGATTTCATACATTCATGGGCATGTGTCTAGGTGCCTTATAATGAAAGATTCTACTAATCTAAGGCAAGCCAGATAGCTTAGTGAACTGAAGTGCCTTCCTAAATCAGGGACCAGGGTTCGATCTTCAGCGTGCCCCAGGGGCACACTGAGTCAGCAAAAGAGGCTGGGCCTAGTGGCCTGTGCCTATAATCCCAGCGCTTGCAAGGCTGAAAACAGGATCACTATGAGTCTGATCTGTGTAACGAGACCCTGTAGGCCAGGTACTTACATTAAAAAAGGATTCTATTGATCTATTTGTATATACTTTTATAAATTATAAAGCAGTGAAGTAAAAAAACTTCATAATAAAAATTATATGCTTATCACATAGATTTTACAATTAGTAATTCACTGTCCTTTCTTTAAATTCAGCCAGTTTTATATCACTCTATTCATCCATTAATTCACCTTTTGGGGAGCATTTCCAGTGAAGTCACAAATATATACTTTTTCTTAGATGCAAAGCCATATTTTAAAAATTACAGTGTTTAGTATCACTAAATTTTTCAACTATATATCACAGAAATCCTAGTATTTAAATAGTTACCTATTAAGAATATGGAAAATTAGGGAGGGCGAGATAGCTCAGCAGACTTAAGGCAAGCACAGGGACCAGGGTTCAATCCCTGGCACCCCCACATGCTATGCAGTCCCCAAGACTGGTCATGGTGGTGCACGCCTGTAATCTCAGCACTGGGAAGGCTGAAAACAGAAGGATCACTATGAGT
>NW_004524717.1:5531062-5533327 GCF_000260255.1 Octodon degus
AAAAAATGTATTAATGGGCTTTTTGGTAAGCAAAGATTCTATTTTGAAAAAACGTTCAAGAAAATGAAGAACTAGGGCCGGGGAGATAGTTCAGTAGAATAAGCACTTCCTTGGCAAGCACAAAGGCCTGAGTTCAATCCCTGGTTCTGCCAAAAAACAAAGAACGAAGAAAATGAAGAACTAAACTATTCTGAATAATCAATATTTGTCTCTTTCTCTTCTTCCCCCCCTTCACTGTACAGTAGAATCAACCCAGGGCCTTTGCACTGAGGTACATCCTCAACCTGTTTTATTTTTTAAGCAGGCTTTAAGTTGCCCAGATTGGATCAAAATGGCGGTCCTCTTGCCATAGCCTCCCAGAGCATTGGGATGACAGGCACACACTGCATACTCAGCTGCTCTGCATAATATGTCATTCATTTGTCTTCATTGTGAGGGTTATATCCTTTTTTTTAGTTATATTCTTGAGCATTATGATTTTTGTAGAATAATGTTTCTTAAAAGTGGCTTTTTTTCTGTTCTTGAAAGTTATATAGTTTTGCAGATGTGTATTCTTTGTGTTCTTGTTAAAGATCAAAGTATCTGGCACATAATAAGTACTTAATAAAAGTTAATCATTGTTAATAATAAAAACACTGGACTTCCAAAGATAATATCAGATGAAGGCTCAGAATCTTCATATTTTTCAGGAAAGGAAGTGAAATCTTACAAGGTAGAGACATGAAGCATTTTCAGTTTTAGGTTACTTCAGAATATTGTGGCACCTTGTAGTTATTGTGGTGGTTTTATTTTCCAGAGACATGAATGCTAACTATTGGGAAATTACTGGTTCAGGATTCCTGCCTGAGAGTTAGGCAGAATACAAAGGACAGCACTGAAAGATGGAGAGGAAAAAAAAAAAAGAAAAGAAAAAGATGAAGAGGATGCAGGAATCCAAAAGGATTCAGGATTCCAGCTGTCAGTGCCTTCTCCCCTTCCTTGTTCAGCTGCTCATCTCCCTGAAAAGGCTTTTAAACCTAGTCACAATGAGGTATGAACTACTAACAGTATTGACTTATGCCAGGGAAATTAACATTTTAACTGGGATTGTATTTTCATTTAGTAAGGCTGCCTTGCCTTGCAGTGATTGGGAACAGAAATGAACAAACTCTAGGACCACAGGGTTGGGGGCCAGGGAGATAGCTTAGCGGCATAAGCACCTGCATCAAGTGCAAGGTCCTGAGTTCGATCTCCAGTACCAATAAATAAATAAATAAATAAATAAATAAATAAATGAATGTGCAGATAAAACCACAGAGTCTATAGGACTGGTGAAAATTGAAATGAAGTCTTTTAAAAATTGCTATGCTAGTTTGTGGGTTTTCTGTTTACTACATTGATTATAGCCAACTGTCCATCTGACAGTGGCCTTCTATCTATAACATATAAAGAATTTTAAAAAATCAGACCCCTGACAAATTCAAAGACCCAATCCAAAGATGGGCATCTGAGATAAATATGTATTTCTGAGAGGAAGAAATACAAATGGGAAGTAAATATAGGAAAAAATTTCAACATCAATCATTCGAGAAACACAAAACGACACTGAGATTCCATCTCACCCCAGAAAGAATGGCTAGCATCAAGAAGTCAGCCAGTAATAAATGCTGGAGGGGCTGTGGAGAAAAAGGAATACTTCTCTACTGATGGTGGGAGTGCTGACTGGTACAACCACTGTGGAAATCAGTGTGGAGATTCCTTCAAATGCTAGGACTGGAGATCCTATTCACGCCAGCTATTCCCCTCCTGAGTATTTTTCCAGAAGAACTGAAAACCTCATAGCACAGTGATGTATATGCACCCATGTGTATAGCAGCACAATTTGTCATAGCTAAATCCTAGGAAAAAGAAAAGGAAAAAAAATCTTGGAAACAACCCAGATGCCCATCAACTCAAGAATGGATAAAGAAGATGTGGTATTTTTACACAATTCAGCTATAAACAGGATAGATTTGAGTGTTTTGTTGATAAATAGATACAACTAGAGAGCATACCCTTAAGTGAAAAAATCAGGCCTGCATGTGAAAACATACTATTTCCTTAGTGTGAGAACCTGAAAGAGAAAAATGGAATCTGAAGGGTATAGTAGATACCGGGAAAGGGGAATGAACTTAAAGAGTTACTGAGGAGAAGAATAGTAAGGAGTGGGGGAAAGAGATTTATCTATGTATGTAAGCAGGATGGTTTGGACAACTGTACAGTGCATTTCTGCTGGTCTATGGAAAG
>NW_004524717.1:5533624-5534984 GCF_000260255.1 Octodon degus
CAAAGTTTCATTGTGTAGCTTAGGCTGGCCTTAAATTGTGGCAACTGCCCTACCTCAGCCTCCTAAGTGCTGGCATGTGCCACCATGGCCAGCAGAAAGCCTTTGTTTTATAAGCAACTTGAGCTTGAAAAATGTTTACATAAATTCATTGGCAGTCTTCCCAAACTCATTTGTGGATAACATCATCTATGTTAGAGTTAACATATTTCTGATTTGTTGTGTGGCTTTCCATCTGAATGTTCTTAATGCCCCATGAATCATGAGCAGCTCTTAAGTTTTCTATGCTTGGTAGTCAGAAATTGTTACTTCTAGTCTACACAAACTTTAATTTTTCCCCAGTTTCTCCTGGATATTGAAGCTGTAAGTTTTTAGAACTTTGACAGTTATTAAGTCTTGTGTGTAGAACTTTGTGGCAATCTTTGCAGATGAATTTCTATGTGAATTTATACCTGGCCATAAGCTTCCCTGAATCAGATGCTGTGAAGAATAAAAAAATAAGTGGAAAAGGCACAGGCCTAGGGGAAAGGAGAAAGGTGGAAATAACGAAGAAGTGGCCTCATCTCCATATCCTGGCCCACCCTGCCTCGCCCAACACAGGCTCTTTGTCCAGCCCTTGTGATGGGTGGGCTTGAAGAGAATATTCTGGATTAGCAGGACAGCACAAACTCATAAAGCAACATGGGTGTGTGCTTGGTGGGCTGACAGGAGCCTGGATCAGTGTTGGAGAATATCAGAAAATAAAATTTGATGGGTAAAATGGAGTAAAAGAGAATAAACAAATGTAAATGAGGTGCTTCTCCAAATCCTAATATTGGGGGACTGAAGTTAGAAGGAAGGAAAGGGAAGGGTGGAGAAAAAGATTAAAGAACTACCACAATTTTTTTTTTTTTTTTTTTTTTTTTTTTTTTTTTATTGTTTTCTGTACTGGAGATTGAACTCAGGACTTGCCAGGCAAGCACTTATTCTACTGAGCTATCTCCCTGGCCCCACAATAATGTTCTTTTAATTTTCAAAGCCAGCCTTAACAGATCCTGTCTTATTACTGATCAAAGCAACCAACATACGGTACACTACCACGTATCTCTTTTTTCAGTCTGTTCCCCAAAACCAAGCTCTCACATACTTCTAATTGTAGGAAAGGCAACTGAGCAAGGGTCCTGGCCAAGGTGGTTAGAAATCCACAGCTAGGAGGCCACTGCTCCTGGGCTGCTTCCATCCAATGACAATGCAACAGAGATCCCCAAGTGGCACATCTGGTCTTCTAATGGCCACTTTGGTTGGAGGACTCCTTGCCAGCCACACAGTGACCCAGAGCACTTCAGTCCACATCCTTCCTCCTCTCAGGGGTCTTAGGCACTTT
>NW_004524717.1:5535084-5541088 GCF_000260255.1 Octodon degus
GGAACCAGGGATTGAACTCAGGCCCTTGTGCTTGCCAGGGAAGCACTTATTCCACTGAGCCATCTCCCTGGCCCCTCTCTCTTAATTTCTTACACATTTTTTCTTTCTTTTTCCAAGTTTGGATTCATATATCTGCCAATATGAATAACTTGTTGGAAGACAACACTATGCATTACAGCAAATAATGTGAAGTTCATATTACTTTGTAAAGTGAAATTCTGTATTGCTTGTAATGTTTTTGTTTTAATTCTAATTTGTATTCTCTTTTTAAAAAATACAATGCCAGCCAACAAAATATGCTGGAAAACTTGATTAGTTTTGCAACCTGCTAGTTTGTAACTCACGAGTTAAAGAAGACATAAATGTGAAATTAGAATCGTTACCTAGCGGATTATTGAAAGCTGTATATAGATAGGCCCTTTTTGGGAGAATGGGAGGGTAGGAGAGCAGTGTGTATAGTAGTTTTTCCAGGGATGCTTGCGGCTCCTGGGTGGGCCCCTGTGCTCACCTATGGAAAGAGCCAGAGACTGTTTTAGCCAGATAATTCTGGTTTGATTCTTCTTTGATGTAGCCTCTTACTTACAATAGGGTCTTAAATCACTAAAACAGTTGCTCATTCATTGGGCTGCTGAGAAAGCTTAATAAGATACTAAAATGTCTACCTCAGTACAGAAGACCAAGTACTTCCAGCCAGCAGCTGTTTATTGGTTCCTGAATATGACAGTAACTATGATTATATGAATATCTGCTTTCTAGCAAGGAATGCAGGCTTTAAAACAAATATTTAGATAAATAAGCATGCAGAAAATGGGGGAGTCATTCTACATTCATCAAAAAAGTGCCCTCAATTATGAAGGCAGATAGATACATTCTATTTATCAACAGGAAGATGAATGTTGTTCTATTTCCCTTGAGATTTCATTCTTAACCTGGCATCTATAAAAAAAAAAAAAAACCCAAAAATTTATTAAAGCCTGTTCTACTTGAGAAATACTTTCCTATCATTCCCCTGAAAATCAAACAAATCACAGACAATAAGTTGCGAAATAATTATTCTTCAAGTAAGATAATGCACAATGCTAGATGCTGAGAGAAACAGAAGCATAAAATTTATGACTTTAAATTATCAGATATTTTTAAAATTAATTCATTATGAATGTTCTGATGGAGGCCCTTTTTCTTCCTTTCCTTGAATGTGAGTGTAAGGGATAGCAAGGTCTGAAAGCTGCTGAGCCATTCGCTCTTCATCTCTGAGATTTACACATGGTAACTGTAGAGAACTACATGATAGCCATCCAGAAATATTTATGTAACTAGCATACAATCCAATATAAACAAACACTAAGGTCAAGGAAGAGTCAAGACACAGTGCAGCAGTGGGTTGAATTCCACTAGATTGGGTTTGTGGATTGAATTCCAGTAGGAAAAAAGGGGTCCTGAGGCCTGGCAGCAGCCTGTTCGCTTCTCACAGGCTTCCTTCCTTCAGCCTTACAGAGATTTTCTTCACTTCTTTGAGCCTGCTTCCCTACAACACAGATCCAGTCCTCCCCTCAGGGACTGGGAGACTGAATGAGACAATGGATGTGAGTCCTCAGTGATGCTGTTGTAACTGCTATCGCCTTTCTCCAGCGTAGCTTGCAATCACCCATTTGTCTACTTTACCTGCAGCTCTTTGTTCCGACTCCGACCTGTTCTTGCCTGGACTTCTGGAGTTGGCCTCCTTGCTGATCTCATCCCTAAACCATTCTCCAGACTGCAGCTTAAACAGTTTCCCACAACCACTTACACAACAAATGAAGAGACTTACAACATCTTTCCATTACTTAGCTTCCTCTTATTAAGGTATTAGTTACACTCAATAGAATTTACACATTTCATAGTGTTTGATGAGTTTTGGTCATTGTGCAGTTATGCAATCACCCCCACTATCAAGACACACTATTCCTCACCCACACCTGAACTGCACCTTTGTGGTTGGTCTATCCTTAGTCTGTTAGTCAACTGCCGATCAGGTTTTTGTCACTATACTTAGTATAGGTTCTGTTCTATGCTTTCTGTTACTTTTTTTCATTATTTTTATTTATTTTCTGAATTTAGGACAGGTTGTACAGGGTCTCACTATGTAGATCAGACTCATAGTGATTTTCCTGTTTTCAGCCTCCCAAGTGCTGGAATTATAGGTGTGCGCCACCACACCCCACACCACCACACCCAGTCTCTCACTGACTCATTGTGCCCCACCGGTGATGGCACGCTGGGGATCAAACCTCAGCCACTGCATTTCTTAAAATTAAATTTTAATATTTTAGATTTAAAGAAAAATGGCAAAGTTGTGATAATATGAAATACATATTTGATAGTAATCTTTATTTATTCTCACACAGTTCCTGAAACCCTTGGAATCTCCAGAGTGACAAGTGTCTTTTGCATGTCTTTGAGCTAGTTTGGAGATTAAAAGAGATCCAGGCATGTTGAGAAGGTTAAAGCTTTTAGCATGAACTCTCAACATCCTGGGAAGTAAGGGAGTGAGAGTGAATTGATTTCCAATAGCCAGTGATTTAGTTAATCATGCCTGCATAATGAAGTCTCCTTAAATCCCACAAAACATCCCCAATGGAGAGGGTCTAAGGAGCTTACAGGTGGCAGAAAACAGAGGTTCTTGGAGGATTGGGCACCCGGGAAGGGCATAGCAGCTCTGATTTCCTTCCCACACACCTGGGTATCGGTATCTCTTCTGCCTATTGATCTGAACCCTTTGTGATATCCTTTATAATAAATGGATAAGTATAAGTTGAGTGTTTCCCTGGGTTCTATGAGTTACCCTAGAAAATTAATGGTACCCAAGGAGGGGATTCTGGAAACCCCAATTTAAAGCAGGTCAGTCATAAGTACAGGTGACAAACTATTATTTGCAGTTGACAAATGAAGTTGGATAGGCTGTCTTCTAGTATTTGACTTCATTTCTGGGTATATCAGAATAGAATTGGAGCATATGACACCGAGCTGCTGTTTACTGCAGAAGAATTGCTCATGAGGGAAAAATTTCCCCACACCTAATATCAGATGGTTAGGTTGAATGGTAGGAGTAGAAAAAAGACACTTTGATTGTTTATAACCTCAATGCTAGTATTGAGTTTCTGTGTAACCTACCCAGTTTCCCCTGTTCCTGACACCTCATATGAATGTGCTGTATTTGTCACAATTATGTAGACAAATGATCATTAGTATCTATTTATTCATATTTTCTTAGCCTTATGTAATTTTCCTGTTCCAGGATCCTATCTGTGCTATATTATAGTTGGGCTTCTATTGTCACTGGTAGTTTCTAATTTTCTTCATTTCTGATGATCTTGAAAGTTTTCCCCAGTTTATATTTAGATAGATTTTCCTTTTTAACTTTAGCATACACAGTTCTCTAATACAACACCCTACCTATATTAGTTTGCTAGGGCTGCCACAACAAAATGCCACACTCTGGATGGCTTAAATATTAGAAATTTATTTTCTCACAGTTCTGAAGACCTGAAATCTAAGATCATGATTTTGGCAGGTTTGCTCTTTTTTTTTGAGGCCTCTCATTTCCTTGCTGATATCTTTTCATGGTATGTACATCCCTGGCATCTCTAAGTTTCCTCCTACAAGGACTCCAGTCAGATTGCACTAGGACCCTCATTTTAATCTAGCTAAATATTTTGTTGTTGTTTTTAAAGACATGGTCTTGCTGTGGAGTTCAGGAGGCTGTGAACTCACCATGTAGCCCAGCCCAGCCTTGAACTCATAATGATGCTCCTCCCGCAGCCTCCTGAGTAGATGGCATTACAGGGGTGTGCCACCGTGTCCGACTTAAATAATTTTAGCTTGATCACTTGTTTGAAGCTCCTATCTAAATGCAGTCACGTTCTGAGGTGTGGGTAGTTAAGGCCTCTGCACATGTATTTGAGGAGATGTAGTTTAGTCATTTTTTAGAAAGTGGTGCCAGGAATTGGACTCAGGACCTCGAGCTTGTCAGGTAGGCCCTGCACCACTGAGCTATATCCCAGGCCCCTTCAGAGGAGATATAGTTTAGCCTGTTACATGACCTGATGGGTCTTACCTTTCACTCTGTAGTAACCCCATATTCCTCACTTACCTTTTCAGAACTCATTTCTAAGTAGTCTTATGTTTAGTAAGTTCTTTGATTTTAAAAATTAATAGAAATTATTCAGAGGAATAACATGTCACTTCTCCCCTGCTGCTACCATCAGGCAGTAGTGCGGTATTGTGTCACCCTCCCTCCCCCCTGCAATGACTGTATTCATCTCTTGGTGAGAAGAGAAACTTTTATACTTGGAATCACCACTCTTATTTGCAAAGCTGTGAAAATTGGATTACTTATTTCTGGGTGTATTAGCTTTCTGACAGTGTGACAGAATACCTGAGAGGAGGGAAGGTTATTAAGATAAACCTCACATTAGAGAGTTCAGTCAGCAGTTGATTGACCCCATTGCTTCTGGAGCCATGGTGAGGTAGCTCATTTCATGGCAGCTGTGAGGCAACCAGGAAGGGCCAGAATCCCAATATTCCATTCAAGGATATGGCCCATGCCCTAACTTCCATTAGTGCCTGGCTCCTAAAGATCCCACCATCTCCAATTCATACCATATACTGGGAACCAAGCATTTCACACATAGGCCTTTGGTAGACACTTATCCAGACTACAGTGCACACATAACCTCTGATTCTGTCTCCAGAAGAGTATGAGGTAGTATGGAAAGTAGAAGAGGGTACATTCAAGAGTGGGCAGTTCCCAGTGTTGGGAACAGAGCAGAGACAGAGTTGTGGTTACACATTGTTTTGTTTACCGCCTAGTGCCTTGCAAGGCATCTCAGAGTTTCACACTCAAAACCACTGGGAGAAGTAGATCCCCGGTTCTTCTGCAATTCACCCCCTGGTGCTCCTTCTGGATTTCACTTCAGGGCAGTTGTCCCAGGTGCCTCATGGGTATTCTATCCCTGCTGAGCCACTGGCTGTGTTGCCAGCACAAAGATCAGTCTAGCTAGAAAGCTTTTCTATGTAATTTACTCTTCCTTCAGATCATAAGCAAAACCCCCAGTCGACTTCTCATGTACTGTTTATACAAATGTGTCTGTACACATAGGTGAAATACATGTACCTCAAAACCGTCTTTGTGCAGTCAGCGTGGCCACAATTAAGTTTGTTATTTGGTTTAAATCAAATCCACCAGTGAACAAATATCTTTAAAATTATATGACACATATGGAAGAGTGGGGCCCAGGGAGATAGCTCAGTGGAATAAGTGCTTGCGCAAGCACAAGGTCCTGAGTTCAATCCCTGGTACCACCAAAAAAAGAAAAAGAGGAAGCCAATTATGCACATATGAATGAGTTTTTAACCTTAAGTTTCAGAATTCATGGAGCCAAAGTTGAAAGAAATAATGAAGTTAAGCTAGGCATGGTATGCATGTCTATAAGTATGGCAACTGAGAGGCTGAGGCAGGAGGAGAGAAAATTTGAGGCCAGACTTAGAGACCTTGTCTCAAAATAAAAAGGGCTAGGGAATAGGGGCTGTGGATGTAGCTCAGTGTGAAGGAAAGAAAGGAAATAAGGAAAGAGTGGGTTTCAGGAATGAAGATAGGGAATTTAGATGTGTAGAGAGCAAGCTGCCTCGAGCCTGTCCAAGCCAGTACAGTAATGTTAGCTTGGTGACCACTCAGGGCTAGAGATAAAATTCGAGGAGTTAGATTTCACAAGGGCACAATTGAAGACAAAGATTTTATGTAGGGCCAGGGTTATACTTCAGTGGCACAGCACTTGCCTGGAAATGCAAGGTTCTGAGTTTGATTCCCTGTACCCCTGCCCCCCCCCCCAAGACATTATGGAGAGAGGACCAAAAAGGTGAAGATTACAACTTCCAAGCTCAAGGAAATATGTTCCCATTGCATCAGATTTGTAGTGATTACACTAAGCTTTATTAGGAAGTTGGGAATTGAAATTTTGATATAATG
>NW_004524717.1:5548040-5552245 GCF_000260255.1 Octodon degus
TATCTCTTTTTTCAGTCTGTTCCCCAAAACCAAGCTCTCACATACTTCTAATTGTAGGAAAGGCAACTGAGCAAGGGTCCTGGCCAAGGTGGTTAGAAATCCACAGCTAGGAGGCCACTGCTCCTGGGCTGCTTCCATCCAATGACAATGCAACAGAGATCCCCAAGTGGCACATCTGGTCTTCTAATGGCCACTTTGGTTGGAGGACTCCTTGCCAGCCACACAGTGACCCAGAGCACTTCAGTCCACATCCTTCCTCCTCTCAGGGGTCTTAGGCACTTTCCTGCCACTGGGACAAAATGACCAGCACCCACAACTTAAAGGGAGGGCTCGTTGGTCTGTGGTTAGAGCTGGCCCCAAGGTAGAAACTCCATGCAGAGAGCATGGTGGAGGGAAAGGTGCTCACCTGTGGTGAATTCATTAGTGGTCAATTTGAGTGGGCACGCATGGCTGAATTGAATCAGTGTGGCTCTGGGCATGGAAGGTCCACCTGAGGACTGTTGTCAGAACAGCTGTAAAGGAAAATGGGAGGGCAGTTATGCTGCTGATTTCCTAGGAGAAGCTTTGCTGTGGCAGGTTTTCCTGATAGGAGGCTGGGTCCTCCCTGGGACTGTGAATACTGCTCTTCTCTTCAGGGAGCTCTGGCTTTCACTTTTGTGTGGAATGTGGCTTCCTGGCTCCGGTGCAGATCCCTCAGCCTTCTGGCACAGATCTTTTGGTCTTTTGGAGCAGACTCTAGCCTCTAGCACCAGCCCTTGGGTTTTCTAAGTTGACCTTTCAGCCTTCCGTCATGGATTCCTTGGCCTCCTGATAGAACTGGGATGAGACACTGCTGTGGGCTCTGGACCTCCAGCTGGTCTTGCACAGGACATTGCTGTGGGCTCTAGGCCTTTGACCAGACTCATGTAGACCAAAGGGAGCCAAGCTCTCAGTGGATTCTTTGAGTCCCTATCTTGCAGACAGATCTTTTGTACTCATCTGCAGTTGACTTTTGGGTGAATATTATAAGATAATCCTACATATTTATTTTCCTGCATTAAATCTATTCCCTTGCAAACCTGACTAACACATTAGCCCAGGGCAGGCTAAAAAGCAGAGAAAGAGAAGAGAGTGATGGGGGCAAGAATACACCCTTAGAAGTTGTACCCTGTGACACTTCCTGCCTCTCACCTCCTAAACACATTCAGCTACTGAATGCATCAATAGAGGAATCCACCAAGAAGGCAGTTGAGGCCTTGGAAGATATAAAATTAAATAACATTCAAATTTTATTGATATCAGAATGAATTCCATCCCTGTTTTTTGTTTTTTTGTTTTTTTTTTTTTTTTTAATGTAGCTAACTAGTTCTAACTTTCTCAAGGTTTTTTCTGGCCACCTGTCTCAAGTTCCTGGCAATATCTATAGAAACCACCTCCAGAGATGAAACCCAGGCATATGAAGTTTTTACAGAGTTTCTTCATAATTCTAGTTTGTACAAAAGTTTGAGAATCATTGACTGCCACTGCTCCATGGCTCCAGTAGTTGTTGTCTTAGCAGTATCAATGACTCAAAGACTTCTGCCTTGATCCTGAGACTATAATTTGAGGGAGGTAGTTCATCCTAGTGGTACAGGGAACCCTGGTATGAAGTGGCTTGTGATACAGGGAAAAGAAGCAGCTGGTAAAACATGTAAATAGTGAGCACCAGAGTTCAACCTGGTAGGAAAATTACAGGGATTGGTGAAAAACACATACCTCAGAACTACTCTATGAAAGAGACAGGACCCAACCTATCTGTAGGCATGTGGGGTTAGTGATGCTTCTATACTATGATCTGCCAAGCTTGTAGGCTGCACAGTGCTCTGCATGTCCAAGAACAAGAGGCCATAGGCACAGAGATGCACATCAGTGAGATTTCTGAGAGGCCCAGGGATATAGGAGGCTAGGGATAGCATCTGCTCCACAAGGGTTGGGTTTACTTGGAGGTTGGAAATGTCTCTTCAACATTGCTTGCTTTCATCTGTGACTTCATAAGATGGAATGATTATCTGAAAATAACACATGAGCCTCATATGCTTTGATTCCATGCCAAGATTCTTCACGATCTATTAGAATGACCCATTAGATATAATAGAACAGTCCCGGACTTCATTATATTCCCATCTCTAACCTAGCAGCTGATTCCCAGGAACTTACTGAGTGCAGTGTTAAATATATTAGATTCAATGGAGCACCATTAAATATTCTTAAATCTTTTGTCATCCTCAATGTTCTTTATAATTCTTGCCAATATCCCCCTCAGGCATGATGAATTACTCCATAGCTGCATGTGACTTGGAAAATATCACTTCTTTTAGTTATGCAAAAAATAGATTCACTCTTATTAAAGAGGCTATCTTTCCTCCAGTGTATGTTTTTGGCCTGTTTGTCAAAGATAAAATAGTTGAATATACTTGTGGTTATTTCTGCATCTCCTATTCTATTCCATTGCACCTCATGTCAGTTTTTGTGGCAGTACCATGCTTTTTAAAAATTGTTATTATAGTAGCTTTGTAATATAAATGGTGTTGGGAAAATTGGCTATTCACATGCAAGAGATTGAATTTATACTTGTATTTTTCACCAGGTACTAAACTAAAATCAAAATAGACCAAAGAACTAAATATTAAAACAGAAATACTTAACCAACGGTAAGACAAAATAGGTAAAAGTTTTGAGATCATAGGCACAAACAAGGACTTTCTGAACAGAACTCTGGTTGTACAGGAAATAGTTCTGAGAATCAAATGGAATCATATTAAATTAAAAATCTGCTATACAGCAAAAGACATAACCAACACTGAAAAGACAACCTACACAATGGGAAAATATTTTGCTAGCTGTTCTTCAGATGACTAATATCTAGAATATATAAAGACCTAAAAACCAACTAGACCTTGCAAAATATAAGACCCAACCAAAAAAATGGGCAAGTTAAGTGAATAGACACTTCAGAGGAAAAAGTACAAATGATCAATAAATACAGCAAGAAATGCTCATCACCTCTGGCCACTAGAGAAATGCAAATCAAAACAACACTGAGATTCCATCTTACTTGAGAAAGGATGGGCATCACCAAGAAATCAAACAATACAAACGCTCAAGAGGCTGTAGGAAAAAGGAAGTCTTCTATACTGTCGGTGAGAGTATATACTAACACAGCCTCTATTGAAATCAGCATGGACATTCCTTTAAAAATGGAAACTAGAAATTATATTTGACTCAGCTATTCCCCTTGCAGGTATCCTCCAGAGTTAAAACATAGCACAGTGATCCATGCACACCTGTGTTTATAGTAACACAATTCATAATAGCTAAATCTTGGAAGCAGCCTGTATGTTCATCAGCAGATGAAGGATGAAGAAAATGCAGCACTTACACACAATGGAGTGCAACTGTGCCATAAAGACAAATTTGAAAGTGGGCGCATCTTGAGACCATAATGCTCAGTGAAATAAACCAGACACACAATCTTAAATATTATATAGTTTCTCTTACATGAGATGCTCAAAGTATAAATAAGAGCAAAGTAAAAGATAACAGAGGGCTGGTGAGATGGCTTAGCGGTCTAAAGCACCTACTTAGAATAAGCTAAGCTAAGCTAAACAAAGCACAGGGACCGCGGTTCAATCCCCCAGCACCACATGCCAGCCAGCCCCGCCCCCTGGTGGGCTGAGCTGGCCACACACAGACACAAAATAAATATTTAAAAAAAAAAAAAAAAGATAACAGAAAGCAGGGAGACAGATCTTTTTCAAGTGGGAAGGGATCAAGAGATGAAGGGAAGGGGAAGGGAGGGGAGAAAGGGATGGAAAAGGAAGGAATTAAGATGTGTTTTTTATACGTACCAATTTCATCCAAGAAATGTCAACTTTATATATTATAAACATATACTGATAAATAAAAAATTGAAACTAGAAGAAAGACTTTTGTCTAATTTTTTCCCTTCTTATAAATCATCCTTTTTTTTTTTTTTCTTTTGAGACAGGATCTTGCTCTGTAATATAGGCTGGCCTTGAACTCACTATGTAGCCTACACTGGCCTTGAACTCATGGCTACTCTCTGTCTCAGCCTCCCAAGTGCTGGGATTACAGGCATGCATCACCATGCCAGGCTCACACTTTTCTTGTATGTGTGGCACCTCTTCTTTGTGACCTGGGCTTTTTTTTTTTTTTTTTTTTTTTTT
>NW_004524717.1:5553784-5554310 GCF_000260255.1 Octodon degus
TGTTATTTTTCATAAAAACTTGAAAGATACTTCCAATGCTGCTTGGCTCCTCGTTCTATAACATACAACAGTTTGTGTTCTTTGAGACAATTCTCCTTTCTTCATTTTTTAAAGAGAGCTGCCATCTTTTATTCATTAGTGGAAGTTTTAATCTGATGTTAATACTTACTACATTTAAACAGATATGGTCCAAACCAGTAAGACATCTCTTCAATTCCAGCCCCATGTTCAAGACAAAAGCCTTTCAAAAAAAAGAAAAAAATCATCGTCATGTGTCACAACATGGAAATTGGAATGTCAGATCTACAGAGCTGAGATTTTGCTCAAATTCTATGCTTTCTAATTAAATCTTCAGACTCGGAACCAAATGTAATGGCTATTGGCATCTTCCATCACTTCAATCTGTATTAGGTTATCATTATTTTTTGGCTTTGCTTTATTTTCTGAGGTACAGTCTCACAATGTAGCTTTCATTCTTCTTGCCTCAGCCTCAGGAGTCCCAAGATTGCAACTCTGGCCTGGAAAT
>NW_004524717.1:5554410-5558235 GCF_000260255.1 Octodon degus
TGTATTTTTAGGGAAGGGTCTACAGGGTGTTCAGGGTCTCACTACTAGATCGGACTCCTAGTGATCTGCCTGTTTACAGCCTCCAAAGAGCTGGGATTATAGGCTTGTCCCACCATGCCCAGTCTCAATCACCATCTCAGCATGCCCTGGGGAGACGGGGCTGGCAGAGCAGGCTGGGGATTGAACCCCCGACCCCTGTGCCTGCTTGCAGGAACTTTAATCCTCTGAGCTATTTGGCTGGCCCTGTGACCTGGGATTTTTAAGGCCGTTGAGATAGAGAAAATCTTGACTTATCATGACTCACTTGTTCTTAATATACCAAATTATCTTAAATGTAAAGATAAGTGATAGTGAAGAATCACCTTCTTATTTATGTCTTCAGTTCTGTAGTTCCTACATAAGATCTCCTGGAGGTGAGACCCATGCGTGTGTATTTCTAAGCCTCTGGTGTTTTATTTTGAACACATCACTTCCTAAAGCTATGGTTACTCTGGGTTCTAGAAATTGGCCCTCTTTTATTTCCTTGTCACAAAGATGACCGTACTTAGGGACTTAAATGATGGAGCAGAGGAAATGAGGTCTAGCCAGCAGCTGTTTTCTATGTTGATTGCTAGATTTAGGTGGACAAATGGCAAGGCCTGCAGACCGGAAGTTTTGTCCTTGGATAGGAAAAGCCACAAACTGAGTACTTGTGAAATGACAGTTTTCCACCAACATTTCCTTTTTACTTCAGAAAACTCATATCATACACAAAGCTTCTGGTTCCAGAGCTATTAGTTTACCCAGAAGAATTCATTTTCCTTTTTATTACAGTGTGAATTATCATAATAATTTGGTCTTTCAGTGAGGAATAGAGTACCAGTTCTTAGAAAATACCTGGTTGCTATGAGTGACCTATCATTAATTGGCTAGCTGAGTACACAACCAAAAGCATTAATCTATTCATGGTTGAGCTAGCTGGGTAGACAACCAAAAGAGGAAGGAGATTAATACATTGAGTACAGTACTTACTATGCACAGTGCATTATTAAGTCTTTTTATATATTCATTCAATTAATCATTCAACAAACATGTACTGAGACCCACTGGCACTATGCTAGAAAAAGGAAATGCAAAGATTGAAGATCACCATTCCTACTGTCAAGGGCTTAATAGTCCTTTATAGCAAATATCAGTGAATTCAATCTAGCATGATGGAAATGATAATAGGAGGTATTTTGGAAACACATAGGTGAGTTATTGAAAATCAACTATTTGAACAGCTAATTCATTCCCAAGGAACTGTCTTTGAGGTTAGCTTGGTAAGGTAAGGAGTCCACTGGACGAGGAAGTAGAGAAGGGCATTCCAGGAAGAGGAGCAGTAAATGTGAAGGAGCAGCAGCATAAACTAGCATAGGCTTGGGGGATGTTTACTGCAGGAAGTGAGGCTGAAGAAGATGGACTGGAATGCAAAAGGAAGTGTGCTTAGGTTAAGCCTTTAAAGCAGAAGAGTGATGAAGTCAGGCTGTCTGCTACAAAGAGCCTACTGACAGTGATAACATCAGAGGGAGACCAAAGCACCCATCTTGGAGGGTAGGGGTGCTAAGAAGCAATCCACAGGGAGAGGAGAGCAGGGCTGTCAATGAGAGGACACTGGATTTTGTGAAAGGTGGGGCTGCTTGGGTGTGGGAGGGCCGAAGAAAGAAGACTTCTCAGATAATTCCCAGGATTCCACTTTGCCTGATGTTGTCTAACTGCATTTAGACACAGCCTGGATTAGAGTGAGACAAGCAAGGCTCTAGCCTCAGGCATAAAACCAAGGGCAAGCCAAACCCAAAACCTAGCAGTCTTAGGTAATATTCTAATGGGCTATCTTTAAAATTAAAATTAATGCAAAAAATATCCATGAGCAAAATACCAACATTGTGAAGAATCTGACCTGCTCCCACATCCTGGTTTCGTTTGCCTCACCCAGACATTTGTTCGAATACAGCATCTCTAGTAGGAAATGTGAACCCACTTTCAGGTGAAACTGTAGCCAGAAGAAGTAAAATAATTGCAGTAGCTGAAGCTGTCACAGCCAGCTGGTGCCAGGAGCCAGAGGCCTGCCACAGCCAGCACTGGACTGTAAGCGCTGCCTCCCCTCTTCCCACAGCTCCTCACAGAGCTGAGATATTCTGTCCCTACTGTGAGCCCCTGTGCTGTGTTTTCATTTACTTGCTTTCCATTTTTAATAAAGAGTGACCAAGTCAATGTCGCCCAGCCCCATTGTAAGAGGTAAGATTACAAATTATAAAAAAAGAAAGAAAGAAAAAGAATGCTTCAAGAGCCAGTCTAAACTCCAAGAGCAAGCATCAAAGTTTGAAGTTTTTAAAAGTGTGGAATCAGCTAACACAGATTGATTCATTGAAATGACAAACCACAGTTGCAGGATGGATGCCTTAAGTAGCGCCTCTTGGAATCAGTGTGTGGAGCTAAGTGAACACTGGGGCACTTTAGCACTCGGCCGCTTGACCTCCCAAGCCTCTAAGTTTCCACTCCGCCTCCAAACCTCCAGTGGCAATTGTGGAAAACAAATAATCTTTCTCTTAGCTTGGTCATTTCCAGGGATTTTTGAGCTCCCAATCCAGACTGCTGTCTATCTCTGCTTCCCCCTAACAGGTCATCTAGAAGGTGCCATTTTAAAGTGAACAAGGGACAGCATCCCCGCTGCCCACCATGCATGGTCCACCACATGGCCTGGACCTAGTGCCGTTTTCAGCCTCTGTAATGATGACTGCAAAGTTCTGGTTAAACACAGAATACCATAGATGTGTATGTTTTCACATTTCTCTTTTTTTTTGTGGTATGAATCATCCACTAGACTGCACTGCAAGATGACTTATTTGTGAGCTAATAATATTGTCTATGATATCCCATGTGTTCTGTGATGAATATTGCTGCCCAAAGCTAACAGAAAAATAGCTTGGTAGTGATGACTTGCTTGGTTAGATGACCCATGGAACACTGCTAGTGTACCAAGAGTTTTTCCACATGAGTAGGTGCAGCATAAGTCCATACAGGGGATTTAATATAATTTTCAGTAAAATGTATTAGAGAGTTTCCTATAGCTCTAAGAAATAAACATATGTTTAATGGTTAAAACCATCAACCCAAATATTAAAGCTAACTGCAACATAGCTATGTGTAACCATTCAGATGGTAATTTTTTTCTTTTGTATATCCCCTAACATTTCAAGGATGTTTTCCACAATATCTTGTATTCAATATTTTTACTCACACAGAGAGAAGAAATCATATGTCCGTGTTTTATAAATAAGCTTAAAGGAAGTTCACTGTTGTTTATTTATTAAAAGCAGAAGTAAAGCAGATCCTTTCATAATCACCGCTTTTTGTATTATTACCTTCTGTATAATTTATATTAATATTCCTTATCAGGATACCATCGACTCATGACCTTCATAGATTCAATTTGGTTTAATTAACTATATTAAGAATAACATTTATTGGTCGTTGAACCTCTATTTTATTTTATTTTTTTATTTCTTTAATTAATTTTAATGAGAAATAGCAATGAGACAGCTTCAGAACAGGTTAGTAGGACAGTTACAATAATTAATACATTGCATATTGTTGTCTTCATAGTAGTTATTGAAAGCACAAGATGCAGACATGATATCTTATCTAGACACTATTAGTGCAAATCTTTCTTCTCATTGAACTAAGAGAAAGTAGCTACATATCTATCCTGATAATATATATGTACAAAATTGTTAGGATATGGCTGTGACTCATCCACATGGCTGACACTGACAAAGGATCTACAAACTGTGCACAGGGTTTCAG
>NW_004524717.1:5558335-5559614 GCF_000260255.1 Octodon degus
ATAGTATAGGATTTGCCTTCATTCTATTTCTATCCTAATTCCTCCATTCCATAGATGGAATTGATCATCAGTAGTCATTTTTTCCTATAAAAAAAAAATCACTGCTCTGTATATTGTTTACCTCGAACTTCCCATGTTTGTCTCCTTTTCAGACTTTCTGCCTTCTATCCAGTATTTCTGGCGTTAACATCTCTCTTTGTAGGCAAAGTAGGTTCTTTTTCATTCTCTCATTCTAAATACACATTTATTTCTTTGGAAATCCAGAACTTACTGTGAAACAATTTATCTATTTGATATCACATTCATCATGTTCAAGATGTGCTGTCTCACCTTCTTTTCGTCACTCTTCAATAGGAGAAATGAAGCCATCACTCTCCGAGTATTTATATCTATGACTGTCAAGATCTTCTTCTTCTTTTTTTTTTCAGAACCGGGGATTGGACTCAGGCTCTTGTGCTTGCCAGGGAAGCACTTATTCTACTGAGCCATCTCCCCGGCCCCAAGGTCTTTTTCTGAATCTTCATCAACGTTCGTTTCCAGAATTCCTTAAAATGGTGTCCATACTTCAGTTTTTCTTTTCATTTTAATGTATTTGGCTGTTACAGGGTCTCACTATGCAGCTCAGATTCTTAGTGATCCTCCTGTTTTCAGCCTCTGTAGTGCTGGGATTACAGGCGTGTGCCACCACACCTGGACTCTGCAGCCAGCGCAGCCCACCCTGGGGGTGGCGGGGCTGGTGTGGTATGTGGTATGGGGGATCTAACCGTGGTCCCTTTATTGCCTAAGCTTGCCTAAATGTGCCTAAGCTTGCATAAGCAGATTCTTTAGTCTGCTGAGGTATCTCACTGGCCCCCATACTTCAGTTTTTCAATGTAGTTTTAAAAATCGTCCTATAAACATGGGTACACATATGTCACTGCAGTATGATAGTTCTAATTCTCCCAGGAGTATACCTAGGAGGGGAATACCAGGATCAAATGGGACCTGTAATCCTAGTTTTTTGAGGAATCTTCACATTGATTTCCAGAGTAGTTGAAGCAGTCTAAACTCCCAACAGTGGAGGTTTCTTTTTCCCCTTAACCCCTCTGACAATTATTGGTTATTGGTTGATTTCTTAATAATAGTCATTCTTTCTGGAGTGAGATGTAATCTCAGTCTTGTAATTTGCATTTCTCAAAAGACCAATGATGTTGAATTTTTTTATATATTTTTATTTGCCATTGTATTCATCTGAGAAATGTATATTTATCTCGGATGCCCATTTTTGGGTTGGGTTTTT
>NW_004524717.1:5571164-5598804 GCF_000260255.1 Octodon degus
TTTTTAAAAAATAATTTTATTGAGAAACAAATAGCAATGACACAGTTTCAAAACCGATTAGTAGGGCAGTTTCAATAATTAATACATTGCATATTGTTGTTCATTGTATAAGATGTAGATATGATATCCTATCCACAAACACTGTTAGATCAAATCTTTCTATTAGTTGAATTATGAGAAAGTAGCTGTATTTGTATCCTATTTTGAATATACAGATACAAAATCGTCATTCATTTGTATCCCCCTTTTTCGTTTAGTTTTGTCAGAAAAGGGCATTCCATTGTCATTTAAATATTGTAGGTATGTGAATTCAGCAAAATATTCCAATATAGTCCAGTAGTCCATAATAGTAGTGGGTTTTCCATAGGACTGGCAATGTCAGAAGTTGTTGACTTGAGCCTTTTACAGCTCAGCATATTAATATGAACCTTTATTTTAGTCTGAGAGGCCATTTAAGTAAGTTGTTTTGCCCTTTAGCACTGCTTCTGGCATCCTTAAAGACATTCTTGCTTTTTGGCAAGACATGCTGTTTCAAAACCACCCTGATTTTTTTTTTCTTATCCTGAGACATGGAATTAGTTACCCCAGGACTCTGCTTTTTTCTTTTCCTTTTTGGTGCTGGCATGGAGCCCCGGGCCTTGCACATCCTAAAGCATGCGCTCTCCCTCTGAGCTTCTCCACAGTCCCTTTCTCCTTTTGATGGAGAATCATATTAGAGACTGATGTGCTATCTCTGTGAAACCAAATTTAATAATGGCATATCTAGAAAAAATATAATTTTAAAAAGCCGATTGTTCATACTGGTTCTTCCACTATCACATATCATGTTACTGTACTCCTTTGTGAGAGTAGTTTCATCATTGTCTAGCTGAGGAGAGCCATATTTCATAAGAAGGAAAGTCTCATTCACCAACACCTCTGCCAGAATATATTAGCTACCCTAAAATGACACAATTTTTTCTTATCATTCTATCCAATTAAACTAGTTCATATTCCAAACATATAAGCAAAAGGACTCAGCTTTTCTGGGTCTGAAGGTTACCAGAACCATCCATGCTGTTGAAAGTGCAATAGTCATGCTTAAGTTATTTTCACTATAGTATTGTGTAAGGACCCTCGGGTACAAGCAGTGAAAATTTTTTAGTTTGCTCAAAGGTTTTACAGAGACTTCTCAAAACTCACTTAAAAGTTTAATGTTGCAATAATTTTAGGTTCCTTAATCATCCTAAAGGCTGAATGATCTTAGTCATTCACTTGTTTTTTTCCTTACATTAAAAATGGAACACTTCCATTTTTAGAACAAGCAATCAACTTCTATTGGAAATTCTTGGGTAGTCTCCAACTATGCAGTCCAAGCAACTCGTCAGGGGGCTCACGGGCACATTCTGAACTTGTTAGCTCTTGATTTCTGTGAATTGACTAGAGATAGAAGTTTTACAATAAAAGAACATTTATTGATTCTTTATGACAGACCTATCTCAAATGTACATTAAAAATAGAACTTAGGAGGTTAGAAGCATTTTTTTTTTTTGCTTTAATCCATCTCCAAAAACTGTCCTACCCCTTAAGAACTGAATGCTGGAGGACATTGTTTCAACTCCCCAGTGTTCCACGGGAACAAGGTCAACCCCAGAGATGACTTAAGATATGAACTTGGTCTAGAATGGATTGACGGTACCTTCATTGTGTCTTTGTTTGTACAGTATAGGAAAGAAGAGGGAGAAATATATAGAAGGGTGTCTAGAATATATCTCCAGGAATCAAACTCAGGACCTTGTGCTTGCCAGGCAGGCACTTATGCCACTGAGCTATATCCCAACCTGGTATATCTTCTTTGACCACACTAAAACACATGATGACCCCATGGCTGGAGTACTCACTATTCCTATGCAGGGATTAGGATGCATGTGGGAGATCAATGGCTGCTCACATTCCACTCTATTCCATGTCAGCCTTGCATCTGTCTTCACCAGAACTACATCTCTCCTGGATTGAGTGCTGCAACTACGTGGGTATATTTCTCTGTGCTTGAAGTCTTCAGGTAGCCACTGAGGGAGCCGTTATTTCTAACATCAAAAAAATAATGTTTGGTGATCATAAACCAGTTTCAGCATGTAATCATTTGGTTTCTCCAGCTTCTGACACTCTCTTTCATTTATTCATGTACTAATTCATTTCTTTGGCAGAGCCAGGTATGGTGGTGCACATCTATAATTCCAGCACTGGGGAGGCAGAGGCAGGAGGATCCTGTGAGTTTGAGGCCAGTCTGCCCTACTGAGTTCAAGGGCAGACTACATTACATAGTGAGACCCTGCCTCAAAAAACCAAACCAAACCAAACCCAAAACCATTATCTAACACATGTTTTCAAGATGTTTATGTGTGGGGCTGGGGAGACGTCTCAGTGGAATAAGTGCTTCCCTGGCAAACACAAGGGCCTGAGTTCAATCCCTGGTTCCGAGAAAAAAAAAAAAAAAAGATGTTCATGTGTGCTTAGCAGTAGATTAAAAAAACTGAGGGGTTAGCAAGAGCAGAATGTATTCTTTTCTATAGTGTGATAGAGCCACAATTTAGAAAACATGACATCTTTCTTTCTTTCTTTCTTTCTTTCCTTCCTTCTTAACTTTTTATTTCTTTGGTGCTGAGGACCGAATCCAGGACTTCCTACTTGCTAGACAGAAAGTGTTCTACCCCTGAGCTAAACCCCCAATGCTGACACTTTCTGAAATTAAAGTTAATTAGAACAAAACATGAAGTGCCTAACATTAGCCAATCAGAAAGTTACTCAATCTTGATAAGAATGAATACCTCATGAAATATCAACCTGTCACTGTAGTTTATAATTGGAGAAACATATGACATTGTTGTGACGCCATAATTCCGTATCAGAAGCATTAATATCTAGGGGGGAAAGTTGGAAAAGAATTTGACAGTGTGTCTCCAGTACTGTCTAGAGGAAGGGAAATGATAGGCCATTATTTGTTATCTAGATGGAAATATCCCTAGAGAGCAGGCTAATAACATTTGTATAGTACTTTAGCTTACAAAGTGCTTTTATGTATATTATCTACTTCAACATTCACAATTGTACTCATTAACTTGGTATCATCATTCCTGTTTTACTAAGCAAGAAATGGAGTTATCTTGGAATGACCTTGCAAGTTCATTTATCCAGTGAGGGACAGAACTAAGAGTGCTCTGACTTTAAGAGGAGTACACTTTCCACTCCCCCATAGCAGTCTAACACATCCTAATAGAAACCTCAGCACACAAAGAGCTTCTTAGTAACAAGCAATTTTCTTCATCTAATTCTAGACTCACCACATAACCATTTGATCAATAATTTGAGAGAAGCAAAATAATAATAGCATTCCTGACTGGCTTCAGGATCTTGGAATCTGAGTAGTCACATAGGGTCCTTGGGCAGTGATAACAAACTTTTTACAGCCTTCAATTATACAACAGCCTGCCTACACAAACATGTATGCCATGAGTTTGTCACCACTGGCCCATGGCTAGGAAGAGCTTAGACTTCTGGTGTACTGCTTTGTTGTCATTATCCTGAAATTCTTTTTTTTTTTTTTTTTTTTTTTTTTGGAGGAACCAGGGATTGAACTCAGGCCCTTGCGCTTGCCAGGGAAGCACTTATTCTGCTGAGCCATCTCCCCAGCCCCTATCCTGAAATTCTTAATAATTTTTTAACAAGAGGTTTGATATTTTCATTTTGTACCATATTCTACAAATTACATAATGAGAGTGGTAGATGTGGTGGCACCTGCCTGTAAATCCCAGCTCTGGGGAGGCTCAGACAGGAGGATCATGGAGAGTCTGAGACTGGGCTACAAAGTAAGCTCAAGGACAACCTGAACTGCATAGTGAGACCCTGTCTCAAAAAGAAAAAAACAAATTACATACCCAGTCCTGACTGCACAGATCACACTGTTAGTGCAACATGGGTCCGTGAAAACTAAGCCAGTGCTTGGGATTTGAAGGGCATGAGGGATTTGGAAATGACAACAGAAGAGGAGATGGAGTACAGTGTTGCATGGGAAGAAACCCTGTGAAAGACAAAGAGATGAGGCCTATAAGGTATGCTCTCAGGAGTAACACTATCTTACAATTATGTGCCCCTTGGTTGAGAACAGAATGTTGACAATGAAAGCATTAGCACAGCCAGTTTGTATGCTTACTCTCTACAGTCTCCAAAGAGACCATGATGGTCCTTAGCCAGTGAATGGGAAGGTGTCCTCTGAGATCTTATGTTAGTGTTGATGATTTTGCTACCTATGCTTAGAGCACTGGGCCATGCTGCACTGGTTTGTCAGGTTGCTTTGCACACGTGTCAGGAATGATAATATCCACTTGGGTTGGTTGTTGGGGTCTTGAGTCTTGATTGTCATGGTTGCTTGTATAACAAGATGCACCCTAAATAAGGACTTCCTATTCTATGACTCAAAGAGGCTTCCTTAGAAGAAACATTCTGTAATTCTTCAGGGAGATCTGCTGGAGGCCAAGCACACCTGGTTGGTTTTGAATGGAAAAGGCCATAAAAATCCTGGGCCAGACCTCTTAGGACTCCTCTCTGGACCCCTCAGGATCTATTTCCTGCTACTTTTGCTCATTAGCATCCTTTTCTGTACTACATCTTAACCACAAGACAAAGTCTCACACTAACTTCAAAAATGGTCTATAGGCTATTTTCTGCTGTTTTGGTTGTAAGAACCCATGTGTTTAAGTGAAATGTGCATCATTTTTTATTTAACAATACTAAAGACTGATAATAAACACAGTTATGATAAACTCTAGTTCTAGTATGATCTTTTCCTTAAATTCTTTTCTAAAATTTGAAAATTATTCTTTTGTTTTAAAAATTTTGGAATGTCTAAATGAATTTGAATGATTTTAAAGGTCTTGACAAAACACACACACACACACACACACACACACACACACACACACATATCCTGTATGGTGCAGATGCCATTTGGAGAGATCTTTCATTTTGGAGACATGTGCACTGGCTAAAATAGACTTGGAACAACTCAGAGTGTCCATGCCTTTGGGTCCTCTTGGATTGATTGCTGCCATTCTTTCTTCTCCAGCATTCCAGAGGTACTGACTCACAGATTACAAGTGTTTTAAAATTCTATCACATATGTCCCTGCCAACTCTAGCTCAATTTTTATATCTTTGCAAAACATGACCTTTAATGAGGTCTTGGTTTTGTTTTATAATCTTCTTGGGTAAAAATAGCTAGTTATATTCCCTTTATGTAGTGTTTGTCTGTATAATTAGCATTTATACTATTGGTTAGACTTACATAATTAAAATGTAACTTCATATTTAGAAATGATCCTAACAACTTATTTTGTAAGACTTGAATATTTATTTCTTTCACTATATCATTCTGGACCACCAAGAATGCTCTGGGTTTATATACTCATATGGTTATTTTATCATTTAAAAACCTTTAATTTGGGGCCAGGGAGATGGCTTAGTAGAATAAGTGCTTCCCTGATAAGCGCAAGGGTCTGAGTTCAATCCCCGGTTCCACCAAAGAAAAAAAACAACAAACAAACAAAAACTTTAATTTTAATCACTTGTGGAGTATTGAAATATAATTTTGAATATCCTCTGCTTTGCAGAAAATGTGTTTATAATCAGTGGATAGTAAAGGCAAATTTCTGTAAGCTAAATATAATCTTTATATTCTCATCATTACAACTGAGTTTTAGATAGAAGACTCCTTACCTCACTTGTTTTTTGTTTTTGTTTTGTTTTGTTTTGTTTTTGTTTTTGTTTTTTTGTGGAACCAGGATTGAACTCAGGCCTTTACACTTGCCAGGGAAGTGCTTATTCCACTGAGCCATCTCCCCGGCCCCCTCACTTGTTCTTTAAACTATCCAGGCAGTCCGGCATTATGAGAGGTGAAAGCAGGTGCCACAGTAGCGTCGTCATTCACTGTGTCGCTGAAGTTCCTCTTGTCATCCCAAAGCTCAGACATCTTCCAAGGCCTGAGGAGAAGGGGAAAAGGAAGAAGGACATTTACAAGGCTTCTCCATTGCCTACCAAATAAAGTTGAAAATTCTCTGATATGATTTTTTAACACTGTCCATGGCCTGGCCTCAGCCTACTTACTTGTTTCCATTTGTCATCACTCTTCAGGTGGGAACTTCACTCCTATATGTTTAAAACAATAAGTACATAGTGAGAGCATGAGAAGTTCAAGGTCGTTGACAAAGTATTAAAGATAAAAACAAAAGCTCCCGTAGATTGTTACCATAAAGCTATGGGAGAATTATAAAATATTTCAAAAGACAATTGAGAAAAGATTAACTTTGTCTAAATATCTGATACTAAAGAATTGTTGTTAATTTTTAAGATGATGGTATTATGTTTGTGGTTTAAAAAAGAATCTGTGTTTAACATATATAAACAGATATAATGTTATGGCTCAAATTTGCTTCAAAATAATTGTTGGATGACATAATTATGTCACTGACAATTCTTGAATTTTCCTTTCAAAAGTTTTAAAATCTTAGTAAAGATGAATAACAGAAAATAAATGAGGAGAGACTACCCACTTGGGCTACATGCTTGGGCCCCCCTCTTGTCCCTCTCTTGGACAGGAGCTTTCTTTCCCTCAATAAATATATTCTGCTTGTAAAAAAAAAAAAAGAGAGAACTTGTGACTGTGAAGAGTTTGTGACTGTTACCACGCCAGTGGAGACTGTGGAGCTCTGTGGCTTTGAGAAGCCTTCAGAATGTCCCTGATCCTGGGTGACTCTCCTAGCTCCATCCCGTATCTTTTTGTAGACCTTTCTCCTAATTCAACCAGTTCTGTGATGTAATGGAGCTGACCTAAATAGTTGGACACAATGTAGGTCAGAAAGGACATTTTGCCAAGAAACATCTTTCTCTTGCTCTATCATCTGTGTCACAAGTTCCCTGAACAAAAATGATGAGTGAGGGCCTGGGAGATAGCTCAATAGAATAAGCACTTGCCTGGCAAGTGCAAGGTCCTGAGTTTAATCCCCGGTTCTGCCAAACAAACAAACAACCACAGAAACAATGAGTGCCAGTGAACAATGCTTTCCATAAAAACTACACACATTCACAGGCAGAACTACACAGGCTGTCTTTTACTTTTCAACTCTGGGGCACAAATGTAAGCTTGTCTCTTGAAGAGAACTGATGGCTTGAATCCCTACTTAGATGCTCAACTTCCAGGCAGACCCCTAAGAGCCTCTTAAGAACCTTCCTACTCAAAGGATTCCAAGCCTACACACACACACACACACACACACACACACACACACACCCCTGCTTGATACCAGGAAGAAAGGAAATTAGAGACTCCAGTCCTTCTTCCCATTCTGTGCACTGACTCATGGTTTCTTGCTCCTCACAGCGTCGTTGCTGAAGGCTGGTCTACCATTTGGCAGAAAACAGTTTGTTGGGATGAGCTCCTCAGCCCAGATTCCTGCCCAAGCTTTGAATGTACCCTACGTCCAATGCTAACCTCTCTCTCCCCCTCCCCTTCCCCCTTCCCATCCCTCTCTTCCCTTCTCCCCATCTCCCTTCATTTTGTCAGTGCTGGTGTCCAACCCAGGGCCTTGTATATGCTAGGTAAATGCTACACAACTAAACTACATCTGAAAAAAATAAAATAAAATAAAATAAACCACATCTGAGCCCCTTAACAACTCCTTTTACTGAAGCCTATATACTCACTCCTGATGCCCAAAGCATTCTCTCTGTGCTGAGGTGATAAGGCCTGGATTGGCTTAGCAACACACACTGGGTCACATATTTCCCCCCAGTCCCCACATGCCAAGCTTCAACAGAATTCTATCTACAACTATCAATAAAAAAAGAGCTCGACAGAAAGGTCAGCTTCATGTGATCAAAGGCAAGATCCACTTAAACTCTGTATTCAGGACCAAGAAGGCCCACCTAACCTTACTGGTACAAAACTAAAAGAGTTACTGGAGTGACAGTCACAGGACAAAGATCTATGCCAGAGTAAATTTTCTTTTTCTATTCAGTTATCTGACTCATTTCAAAAAAACCCACAAAAAACAAGAAAGCAAAACTCTATACATAGGAAGAACGTGCCACATTATCCCTCTTTGGAGCAGGTTTACACAGAATTTCAACTGTGCTCATCTGTTTCTTTCTTTTTTTCATTCTTGTGGTATTGGGGATTGAAGCCATGGGCTTGTGCATGCCAGGCAAGTATTGTATCACTAGGCTGTATCCTGAGCCCTTTCATGTTTTCTTGAATGAAAATATAGTTAGTATGTAGTAATTATGAGCATAAATTTAATATGTAATAAAAGTACTATAAAATAAATGTAAACAAATAAGTGAAGATGGAAGCCACAAGCCATGGTGGAGCTGCAACAGGCCCAGGGGGTTACCTAGCTGGGTGTTCCCTGGCAGAATTTGGCCTCTACCAGAAAATGTGTATAAGAAACAAGAAGAAAACAGGCAAATTTCATAAGTGTTACCAGGCTTCTCCTAAGTCTTTCTCCTTTCTTTAGTAATCCTAGAGAGAAAATGTTACACTGTAAGACTTCTGGGGGACAATGGAATTTTGTGGAGACACCAAAATCATTCAGATACAACAAATATTTCATTTCCTTTTTGATGTACCAACCATGATGGGTGGTACAATGAATGGAAGATGTGAAATGAAAGAGAAGGGTACAGTCCTGGCCCTTGAAGAGAAAACTGCCTACTGGGTGACTTGGAACTCACTATAGGGTTTGAACCTGAAGCCCAGGTGTTAAGGGCTTGACCCTCAGCCTGATGTGTCTAGTGGAAGGGAGTTAGGTAACCAAGACTGTGTTCTTCATGGAGATACTGGGACCTTGGCTTCTTCTCTCCACTGTTTTGCTTCCTGGCTGCTGGGAGGTGAACAGGCCTCCCTGGCCGCATGCTCCCACCAGGATGGTCTGTGTGGTTACAGGCCTAAATCAACAGGCCAGTTACCCTGGCTTGGAACCATGAGAAAGGCAAACCTTTCCTCCTTTTAAGTTGATTCTCTCTGGTCTTCTGTCTCAGGGTAGGAATCTGACTACACAAAGAACTATGACATGAGATAAATTGGGGGACTCACACCAGGGTATGTGTTTAGGGTGGTTGGATCTGAGGGAGCATTAGGAGTATTTTATTGGATCTTCAGGGAATTCAGAGGTGGGTATCACTGGGTTGCTTCAGGCCAATGGCTCCATTGCCATTGCCATTGCCGTTTATAGAACAGATTGGTAAGTATTCTAAAGAGATCTCATGTTCATGTGAGTTTACTCACTTTGAGACTGTACTTTCAGAAGGCTGGGGTGCAGCTCAGCAATAGAATGTGTGCTTAGTCTTCACAGCTTGGTCCCTACCACCACCACAGAAACCAACCAACAAACCAACCTATAGTTCCCTCTGAAATATCTGAGATAACTTTGGTATAAAATTAAAAAAGACATCTCCAGTGGAAAATATTCTTTCTTGTCTTAACTGTGTCTACCGTGATGTGTTTTTTTATCATTAAAATGGCAGCCGTATTAAGAAGTTTGAATCTGGGTAAATAGTGGTGCACACCTGAAATCAGCACTCTTGAAGTGTCTTTGGGCATTAATATTTAATCAGAGAGAGCGGGGAGAAGGCCGGGGAGCTAGCTCAGTAGAATAAGCGCTTTCCTGGCAAGCACAAGGGCCTGAGTTCAATCCCTGGTCCAAAAAAAAAAAAAAAGAGGGGATGTCCAGACCTTATTATCAATCTTCCTGCTGAGGCAGGAAGATTGCTCATGCCAGTCTAGCCTGGGCAATTTAGTGAGTAAAGGCCCTGGATTTAATCCTCAATGTTGAAAAACAAAAAAGAAAGAAAGAACTTTGAAATCTCCTCCTCTCAAGCTATGCTTTGTAAGCAAATGTCAGTCTCCACAGACTGCCTTCTATCTATAAATAAGTTATAACTATATATTTTTATAACTATAAATAAATTATAACTACACAAAATTGGCCATTGGTGGTGAAGAGAATACAAAATCCAACTGATAATAGTGTGAAGATTCATAAGAAACCTGGCTTGCTTCTTTCCCCAAACAAAAATAAAACAAAGAATGAAAAACTGACAAATTTCTTCAGGCAGCTTTACATATGGAAACTCAAGTCCAGTTTGCAGGCTTCATTTTTTTCAAAATAAGGTCTCATTATGTTTGCTTTTATTTTTATTGTATTCTTTTCTACTCAGACCTAGTCTTGGGGCATTTATATTCAATCTGATAGAGCGGGGAGGCCCAGAACTTTTATCAAGTAAATTTATGTTCGTTACTAAATAGCTAAGGATTGTTATTCAACCAGATAACAATTTTTTTAAAAATGACTTCATGCAATTCTACAGCAATACTAATTCTCCTTGCAATGCAGAGCTGCCTTGTGACTACTTAGTGTCCACTAAGCACCACAATGTTGAAAATGCTATTTCAGGGACAAAGAGCATTTTCCCTGGAGATGTTAGAGAGAGAGAGACCATGCTAGGTGAAGGTGGTTGGAAGCAGAGGTAGTATTTGCTCCCACTGCAGACGTTCTGGTGAGGCACTGGGAACCGACAGTACTGGGGCCGCCGATCAGTGTGAGAAGGCAGATCTTTTCAGCACAGTGACTTTGGGGAGGGCCTGGTTCCCCAGCTCAGCAAGGGTGGGGCCACAGCTGGTGTGGAAGGTAAAACATCCTGCAGCGTGCTGGCCAGGGAAGCAGCCCTGTCCATGGCTCCACTTAGGAAAAGATTACCCGTCTTTGCTACTCTTTAAGCAGGTGGGCACACACATCCTGTGATTTGCTATTGAATCAATATTGCCTAAGCAACTATACTTGTAATCATATTGATTAGAGTTCTCTCCCACCTTAAGCCCACCTCACCACATGGCTTTGCTCAATAAACCCCCTTGAGAGTCAGGGTTGGGGGCAACCCACTTTCCAGGTCCCCTTCTGTCCCTATCAGGAAGTACCTTGCTTTCTCTCAATAAATTCTTCCTACTCTTAAAAAACAAAAAGCAGGGCTGGAGAGATAGCTTGGGGGCATAAACACCTGCCTGCCAAGCTCAAGGTCCTGACTTTGATACAAGGTACAAACAAACATAAAAGCGGATGGGGCAGTGTCTGACCCTGCTGGTGGCTGCTGCCAGGGTCATAACCCACAGAGGGGAAGAGGACCCAGTGTTGATTGTTTGGAAAGATAAAAAGCCACAGGTGGTAAAAGCTGGCTTCGACTGTGCAGGCAGAGGCCGGATTATTTTATTTGAATTTATTGTTTCTCACTATAAACTCTCAGATATCACAAAAGATTTAAAGGGAAAAACTTATGAAAGGAAAAAATGGTTTCTTTTTCTTCTACATCTTACTCTTTGAACTTTAACAAAGAGGGCAGCAGCTCCTGCTCAAACTAGGATGAAACGATGTCTGAAAGCCAACGAGCTAGAGCAGCGCAGGATTTTGAGGAGGGCAGGCTTAGACAACTGACACGAATGAGGGCATTGAAAAGAAAGAGAAATGTTCCTTGGAGCCCGTATTTCACCTCTTTCTCTCAGGTAAGATGGATCTGCACATAGTCGCTGTCCCCTCGTTTGTTTGTGTGTTTGTTGGAACAGTATCACTTTGTAATCTAGAGTGGTCTTGACACACGTTGGCCTCAAATTCATCAGTCTTCCTGCGTCAGCCTCCCAAGTGCTATGATTATAGGTAGGAGCCATCCTACCTGTCCTCTTTATTTGATTTAACATAATGACATGGCCATACATTCTCTGTGGAAATCTTTAGACCTGTCTTTTTTTTCTTTTTTCTTTTTTTATGTATTTGGTACAGGGTCTCGCTGTGAAGCTCAGACTCCTAGTGATCTTCCTGTTTTCAACGTCCCCAGTGCTGGGATTACAGGCATGCACCACTATGCTTGGTCTCAGTGGACAGCTCAGCATGCCCAGGGGCCGAGCTGTCATAGCATGTGGTGCTGGGGAATCAAACCCCAGTCCCTGCGCTTGCCTAAGCAGGTGCTTAGTCTGCTGAGCTATCTCGCTAACCCTAGCCCTGTCATTGTTGAGATAACTTGTGTAAGATATTCTGGCAAAGCAATAGTATGAGATGTCAAAACCAATTGTTGCCCTGCCCATGGAGAGGACATCAAAAGATTAGTTGTACATTTAGCAGTGTAGACAAAGTGCTGGAGACACATGAAGGAAGTTGGGATTAATTTGGGATGGAAGAATTGGGCAAGACTCCGCAGATTTGAGCTGGATGCTGAAAGAGGAATAGGATTTCATCAGGCAGGGGAAATTCAGAGATTACTTCTGGGCATGCACAAAGCCTTCCCTTGTAGTTTCCAGGCATTCCAGGAGAAGAGGAAAGGGCAGCCACCCAGGAGAAGCTCGAAGGTGAGAGTCAGTATATCACATACTTCTTTGATATCCCAAGTCTTTGGGGGAACAGAGCGGTTCCACCTTTTTGGGGTGGGTTTGCTGTGCTGGGAGCAGAATGCCATAGTCTGGAGGGCTGAGTAAGAGATGGAAGGAAGCAGGGGTACACACCATGGAGCAGCAGAAGGATCTGAGACCCTAGATCCATTCCTTCCGAGACCCAGCCTTATTTCTTGCCTTGGGATCCATAAGACATTCTAGTATCCTTGACTTATATCTTCTTTTCATATTATCTGGTTTTGAATTGGGGGTCCATCATTCCAGCCCAAAAAAACCCTGGTTAATCCAATTCCATTATTTTCTCTCATTAGTCAGTGATTAAATCTAAGATGGAGTGTATTTTTCTTTCTCTTTGATCACATTTCAAAGAGATTAAGATAGCTAGAGAACTGCAAGAGTCACCCCTACCTTTGGCAGTAGGAGTGCCTGGTGACAAAGAGCCCTAATAAGGGGACAGTGGACTGTGCCCAGAGCAGCTTTTAACTTTGGGCTCATATGGGGAGAGGGACTCTTCTGCAGATGGGCTTAGGTAAGGTGCTATTATTTGGCACCTAACCCGGACTCTCAACAGAAAGTATTCAGTGGAATGCAGAAGTGTTCTGTCTTCTAAACTGCAGCTTTCCCCAACACACACTTGCGCTTCCGGACCCCTCAGGGTTCTCAACAAAGACTCTGTGTCAAGGACACTTGAGACAAAGGTCTATTCACCAGTTTCATGGGAAAGCAGCAATGTGGGCATTTGCGAAAGTAAGGAAAATAACTGTGTGTGTGAATTTTTAGCATTTCTAGTCCGGGTAGCCATGTAGACAATCACATTGCTGGCTCTCATTTCTCAAGCTGGAGCAACTTAAGGACCAATGTGTCTTCATATCTTTATATTCCTGCTATTGCATATTTCAAAATCTATCATATTCAATTGGAAACAACTACTTTATAGCAGTCAATTTTACAATATACCTGTGCATTTAAAAGAGATAATTATCTTTTTTAAATTTTCTCGTTTTGTTATTTATTAAGTCTACACTTTTGTTTCTTATCCAGTTCTGTTTTTTCCCAAGACCTTGGCTGTTTATCTGCTTTTATTTCCTCTCCTATCCTCTCACCCCAAGAACGTGCTTTTGTGAATATATTAGAATAGAACCCAAAATGCAAGGGGACACCTTTAGAAGTGCTTTATAAAACCAGCATAGGATGAGGCCATCATTTCTCCTGAGGTTCATTTTCACTACTCACTATGGCAGGAAACTCAGTTTTTTGCTTATTATTTTGCAGGACCAGGGATCGAACTTGGGACCTTGAGCTTGCCAGGGAGGCACTTATGCTGCTGAGCTATGTATAGGATAGTTTCTCATTATAGCTCATTCCTATATTTTAATAAAACAATGATCACATGGGAATAATTTCAACTACCATGAAATAATAAGTGAGCAGTAAAGCCTTCATTGTTGTTAAATTTAATTAGATATTCTTCACTGCGGTACAGATTTCTCATAAGACTAATATAATAGCACTTTACTTAGTATCTATGTTTAAATTATTGTCTTCTGGTTTCCAATATTCACATGCTAAAAATGCAAAGTGTTTAAAAATACAATCATTCATAAAATCAGGACAGTAACTGAAAGTGACCATTGAAATTGATTTCTCAAGGCTGGGGAAATAGCGCAGTGCTCTAAGTGCCTGCCTGGCAAGTGCCAGGACCTGGGTTTGATCCCTGGTACTGCATACTGTACCAGCCCTGAAGCCCCAGGTGCACCGTGCCAGCCACCAAAACCAGGCATGGTGGTGCACACCTCTAATCCTAGTGCTGGAGAGGTTGAGACAGGAGAATCACTATGAGTCTGAGTTGCACAGTGAGACCCTGTACCAAATAAATAAGAGATTTAAAAAATATATTTATAAAAAATTGATCTCTCACATACCTATAACATCAAGAGCAGGAAGAAGAATGCTTTTCTCAGGAAGATATAGTGAAGCACATGCTGGTGTCTTCCTCAGGCACTGGGCATCTATTCAGAGTCCTGCTCTACATTCTGGGTCAGGGCCTGCTACCTGTCACTGATGTGAGTTACAGCTTCTCACCACTCACAAGGGTGCTTGACATGTCCATCACACTCAAGAGAGCCCTGACGTAAATCAAACACTGTTTAGAACAGCTGATGAGAGCTAAGGAGTTATGTAATGGCCAACCTCAGAAGCTTTGTTATTTATCAAATATTTCAAGCATTTCTGAACTCCAAAATCAACCTTATATTCTTATTGCTCTTTAGAGTACAACACAGATATACTATCTTAAGTTCAGTCAAATACTCCTGACTTTTTTTCTTTCTGCAGGACTGGGGACTGAACTCAAATGCTACATCTCTAGCCTCTTCTATTTTTTGAGACAAGATCCTGCTAAACCACTAAGTTTCCCAGTCTGGGCTCAGAATTTCAGTCCTTTTGCCTCAGCCTCAGCTTTCAACTTCCCTTTTGCTAAGAGAATGCCTGTTTCTATGAAGTGTAGGCCTATCAAGGACATGCACTGAAGGCATAAAAGGAAAACAATTAAAAAATGAAAATTCTAAGCTGTGTCTGTCATAATGTTACTTTAATACTTTCTTTTCATTTTTTCTTTAATGATACACAAACTATGAGTGTGACTCTAATCCCAACCCAGACAGGACAGAAGGAACTTGGTCAGATCACTCTACCAGGAAGTTTATCTGCAAATAGATTATTTTACTGACACTTACAGGATCAGAGCACATATGCTGAATGTATTTTCCAGCTGTATAGATGGTCTTGTTAAAGTTGTATGCACTGTTTTGATTTCATTCTCATTGTTATCTTAGATATGTATGGTCATTAGCAGGGCTTGATGAGCAGCAGAATCATGACCTTGAGGTCCTGAGCCTGAGTGCGCATACAGTAAGGTGGCCATGCAGCACATGCAAATTACACATCATCCTCTAGCAGCCTCGCACCAAGGGTTCGGTCATCAAAAGTGCTTACTGAGAGTGAGTCCTCTGTCCTCACCAGGTCTACTGCTGTGCCGGCCACCTCCTTGGGACTCAAATGTTCGTGAAGCCCCCACTCAGCACCATCAGGGAGTGTGAGAAACAGCGCCCTGGCTCTCCCAGACTTGCTAAGTCAGCGTGCTCTTTACAAGGATCATCAGGTGTCCCCAGGTGATTTCTGTGCCATTCACATTTAAGAAGCCCTGATGTAGTGGGCTGAGGGTGTAAGCTCACCGGCACAGCACAAGTCCCCGGATGCAGTCTCTTTGTCTTCCTCCTGATTCCCCCCTGCACTGTGATAGTAGCTAAACATTTTTAAAGCTCTTACTCTGAGCCACACATTTTTCTAGGGACTTCATATATTTTGATTCATCGACCTTCACAACACTATAAGGATCTTCCACTATTATTATTATCTATTATTGTTAGCCCATGCTTTGCACTTGAGGATTCTGAGACACAAAGAATGGAGACAAGCTAAAGTCAAAAGGGCTGAGCCAAAGTCCAACTTAGTAGTGCCCAGGCCAGGCGCAAGGACTCTGCAGTCTGCTTGAGTTCCTGGAAAACCACTTTGGAGGTTTCCTGCCAGGTCTTGCTGCAGAGTCCAAGAGATCAGAGAGACTGATGGGAGACAGGAGGGTTTACAGGACTTGGGTGCACACCTGCTTAGCTTGACCCTGTGCTGTCCGGAACGGCTGAGCAAGCCCCTAAGGAAAGCTTTTACACATTTAGCTGAGGGCGTTGGGTCTGGGGCAGCCTCTCATTGCTTCTGAGCATACAGAGCTAGACTCTCAAAGCAACGAAAAGCAATACATAACTTAACCTTGGTGGAGCCAGAACCTTATGAATTCTGCAGGAACAACAGGACAGAAACTCTCTTTACAGGAACATAGTTGCCAATCTTATCTGTTCCCGAACAAGCAGTTATAGCTATAGGGAAGGAGGGGAGAAGGGTTCCAGGGCAATTGCTCAAGGCTGGGAAAGATTGTTTTCCTTAAGTCTGGCTTCATTTTGAGCTCCAAACCAAATTAACCTTCCAAGTGCACAGGACCGAGTGCAGATACAGCCATTGGTGCTACTTATCTCCCTAAGAAACTGCCTTATTTGGATTTGCGGGCCTACTTTGAGCAGAAGAACGTCCTGGCAGAGCTCCTCCTCTTCTCCCTATTTTGTCTCCTCATGCTCATCTTATTGCTCAACTCTTTTCCCAGGTTCCTAGGGAAAAATCCAAGAAGAAAGCTGCCAGTTTGACTCCTGCCAAAATCCTAATGCAACCTGTCTCGCAGGACAATGCAGGCCCCGCCCTTCTAGAAGAGCAACAAAAGAATCAGCTGTTTCCTGCCCCACCTTAGCGCTGGGGTGAGTCATCACTTTCCCTGCCCCAGCTGGGCCGCCTCCTCCAATCCCTCCCCAGATGCCTTGGCTCCACATTCTCAGGCCAGCCTATTAAGGCTGGACAACCAACCATTTCAGAGGCTCCTTTGAATCTCATGAATTAAAAACGACTGCACTTAAAGTCCCAAAGTGCCCCCTAGCCATCTTGAAATTAACTCTGCCGGCCTTTGGCAGAGGCCAAAGTACTGGTATACAAGTGAAGCCTCATGGGTGGGGGAGGAGACTTGCCCCACCTGGCGGCTTGGATGACTGCACAGGTGTGAGGGAAGCCAGTGGCTCCTGGCATCAGTCAGCCTCACTGGCTTATTAAACAGGTAGGTATGGTGCATTTGTGACACATTGCTTAAAACCAACATGGAACACTACCCAGGACAACTTTTAGTCCTTCCTTTCGGGTAGGGCAGAGATTGGGTCTGTACCCTCAGGGGTGTCCACATATGTACAGTAGGTACTCAGGAGGTATTTCCTAAGAGAAGAGATACAAACGAATAGGGATTCACCAGTGAATGCTATTACTATTTAGTAGGTAAAAGGTGCTTCATGAGACCTTGTAGCTCTCCATGCTCTTTTAGTTATCCCAAGGTATTACGTAAAAATTTAGATTTATATTAGTCTGGTTTAATAACTGGGAAGGCTGGAAGTGAGTGACGTTATGGTTTGGCTAGCACCCAATCTGGAAGGATAAATTCAGACTTCCTTGCTTGCGCTTTGTCATCTGGCAGTGAAAGTTTTGTGGCAACAGAATCTTCCAGGGAAGCAGACACAAAGCCCATGGGCAGGGCCTTTAGGGCCTCCAAGGATTGCAGTTCTCTCGTGGGGACCCTTGAATGGAAGAAGGGTGTGGAAGTGAGATAGACTCAACAAACAAGTAAGAAGCCAGTCGGGGCTGGGCACTCTCTGCTTGTCTGTGTCGGCACCCAGCTCCAGAGCACCAGGCAAGAGCACTTGCCGCATGTTTGCCAATACCTCCACACTCCTGGAGACGAGGGGCAGACCTCAGGGAGGCGACAGTTATGTCATGCTCCCTTTGCTCTGCTGGTAGCTCCATGCTGTGCTACGCCCTTCATTGTCACCCAGTATTCTGCACACACCCACACTCAGTTTTTCCCTCCCAGACTGTGAGATGGAAAAGAGGAGTTCTTTATGTCCAGACAGGACTCTAAAAGGCCTCATTAAAACTGCAACACTTACACATTTTTTAACTTAATTTTTAATTACTACATATTGATCACACTCATCACGGGGAACTTACACCTGTACATGATAGACCTTAATTCTTTTTCCCCACTCCACTCTCTTCCTTTCGACTCTTCTTCCCCTTCCCATTTACAAAAGCTTTGTTTCCATTTTTTCCCTCCCTTCTTTTCTTCCCTTTCCCTCCCCTCTTCCGTCCCTTGTTCTCCTTCCCATGACTATGTTCTTCCTAGTTCCCAGTATCTGACCTCCATTATGCTCCCTATTCACCCTGGGGGTTTCTCACACAAAGGTAAGAAAGAGATATTTAAACTTGTGTGTCCAGCCTATTTCATAACAACATCCTGGTCTTGAGGTGCATCCATTTCCCCCCAAATGACTTAAGCTTATCCTTCTTTATGGCAGAGTGGTGCTCTCCTGTATATTTTTAAAAAATCACATTTTCTTTATCCATTGATCCATTGATGGGCACTGGGGCAGGTTCTAAGATTTAGCTTTTGCAAACTGCTATCAACATAGGTGTGCAGGGGCTGGGGATTTGGCTCAGGAATACAATGCTTGCCTAGCAAGCTGGAAGCCCTGGGTTCGGTCCTCGGCACCAAAACCAAAAAATAAACTTCCCCTAAAAAACAATTCAACCAAAAAAATACAGTTAAAAAAAAAAAAAAAGACCAAAAACATGGGTGTGCTTACGTCACTGGTAAAGCACCAGCACTTTTCAGAGCATTGTGTTTAGAAGATTTTATTCAGACTTTCCAAAATCTCTCTTGGAGAGGCCTTTAGTTCGTAGGCTTAAGCCGTGGTGCCATCAGCATGTAGCTCAGGGAACAGCTTCCAAGTGGGTTCTGGGAGAGCAGCAACAGGGAGCTTCTCATCCCAGAGAGAAGCCAGCTCTTTGCATAATAGCTGTGGATGACTAGGGAATTTAAAGAGTGTGTATTAAAGTAGTGAGACTTTAAAGAACAGTGATTACCAAGTAGTGATCATCACATACTACTTTCACTTGTTCAATCTTGAGCTGCCCCAGAGTTTGACCCTGAGACAACTCAGTCCTTCCCTCTATGTCCTTATCAGCAGTTACTGTTAGCTGGAATGAAAGAGACATAACACTGAATTTAACTCAGAAGTTTTGAGTTCAAATTCTGATCTGTCATTTATGGGGGCGGGGTTCCTAAAATATTTACTCAAAAAGTTTTATTTTCTGAGTCTTGATTTACTTATCTGTAAAAAAAAAAAAAAAAAGTCATTCAATTTGTCTCAGAGTTTCCTTGTGAAAATTAGATGAGATCTCAAGAAGGAAGTTAGGCTTTCAATCAGTGCCAGATGAGAGAATGAATTACCCCCTCACACAGGGATGCTTAGAATAAGAGAAAACCAGAGGCTAGCCACAGAGATGCAGCTGAGGGAAGTGGGTGGTGGTGGTTTAAAGCTAGAGAAAAATGGTCAGCCAAATAGCTCAGCAGATTAAAGTGCTTGCAAGCAGGCGCAAGGGCTGGGGGTTCGATCCCGGGGCCTGCCATGCTGGTCCCCCCCCCCCAGGGTGCGCTGAGACAGTGATTGAGACTGGGCGTGGTGGTGCGTGGCTGTAATCCCAGCACTTGGAAGGCTGTTACCAGGTGGACCACTATGAGTCCAATCTAGTAGTAAGACCCTGAACACCCTATAGACTCTTCCCTAAAAATACCAAAAAAAAAAAAAAAAAAAGCTACGGAAAGATTTGATGCACAGTTGTTGGGTTTGAAGATGGCCAGAACCACAGGCCAGTGACGTCATGGCCTCCAGAAGCTAGAAGTGACCTGTAGCCAACAGCCAGCAAAGACACAGGGACATCCAACAACTACAGGAGGAAGGAACTAAATTCTGCCCAAATTTGAATGACACACTGGAAGTACATTCTCCCCCAGGGCCAAGGCTGGGTGACCTTTTGAGTTCAGCTTTGCAAGACCTTAAGCAAGCAAGCTCACATGAACATGTAACCTACAGAAGCTGGAAGTCAGTAAACAGGTATTGTTTTAACACATTGAACTCATGGTCATTTGTTGTGGTCACAGTAGGAAGCAAACATAGAGGTTCAAGCGCACAGAGTGAAGATCGTCCTGCCCACCTTCCTCACCACACCGTCGTCATTCCTGCTTTCAGAACTGGCAGCCGTTCCCTGAGTCAACTGGTCCTTTGGGAAGCTTGTGAAAACATGCTGCAAAGTTCAGTCCAGAAAATCCTGAGTGCATCTCAGAGTTGATGGGAAGCACCTAGGTTCAGAAAGTGCTGGGCTTACTACTCTGATGTGAGGCGGCTCAGTGATGGCACCATTATCATCTCCTTCGGCCTGTGCCACACCCAGTAGGAAACTTTCAGGTCAAGAAAGTGGGGTTGCGAGGTAAAATATAGGATGCCCAGTTAAATCTAAATTTTAGTTTAAAAAGATGGATAATGTCTTGGTAATTAAATAAGTCCTGAACATTGCAAGGGATGTGCGTCTACTAAATGTATGGGTCCCCTAAAGAGCAGACATTAAAAATTAGAGTTTTCTAGGGCAAATCAAATTGACTAGGAGGGTAGGAAGTGGTGATCTCAATTTGATCTGGGGTTCTCTTTCCAGCACCAGTGCCCTTTTGTTCCGGCCACAGCCAAATCTGATATTAGGAAAGGATCTTAGGTCAGATGCTTACACTTTGGTGGGAATTTCTATCCAGGAAGTTTGCATCTGTAAACATACACAGAAGGTAAGAGCTTGCCTCTTTGCAATGTCAGTCTGGATATCACTGAGCAGGAGGCCGATGTCTTTGGTCTGGATTCCTGCCCAAGGCAAGGAACTACAGTGCAGCTCTTGAATGTCTTCAAAACACCCATGTCAGGGAGGTCTGGCCACAGCCTGTGGTGCTGTCAGGAAGTGGTGGAGCCTTCAGGAGACAGGGCCTGGTGGAAGTTAGGTCACTGGCTCACTGCCTTCGAAGGACATATCAGGATCCCGGCTCATTCTTCTCTCTTTTTTCTTGCTTCCAAGAGGTGCCAGCCAGAGACAAGTGGCTACTTGTGCTACGCTCCCACCACGATGGACTGTGCTGCCACAGGCCCGGAGTGGCAGGGCTAGTGGCTGTGGACTGAAACCTCGGAAGCCATGAGCTAAAATGAACTGGTTTTGTTTTGTTGATTTGTTCCAGTTGGATGTCCCTGTGTCATTTAGGCTGCTTTTGAACTCACTACGTAGTCCAGGCTGACCTCAAACTCAAAGCAATCTTCCTGCCTCGGTCTCCTGTGTGCTGGGATCACAGGAGTGTGCCACCATTCCTGGCTGTCCTCTATTAAGTTGATTTTCACAGCAATAAAAGCTGGCCCATATGCACAGGGTAGGGGACAATCTGGGCTCCAGGGTCAGGCTGATCAGTATTCAGATCCTGGTTTTGCTACTCTCTGCTTTGTGTCGTGGAGTATGTTAATATTTCTTAGAACCTTTATTCCTGTTTAAGGTACATTTATGTTCAGGATTATTATGAGGACCGAAATGAATGCACACATATAAAATATCTGGAGTATACAGTAGTCCCTCACTATTTCATGGTTCTACTTTTGTGGACTGTTTTGTAAGTTTTAAAAATATATTAATCTAAAGTATTTATCACGGTTTTTTGTTGTAGCGTGAGAATTTTGCATTAATGTACAGTACTGTATACATATTTATGTGTGTAGTATTTATGGCTTTAATGTTTTTGCCTAGACATTTAAAATATATAAAATGAGATATTGAGTGAGCCGGGGAGATGGCTCAGTAGGATAAGCGCTTGACTGGCAAACGCAAGGATCTGAGTTCAATCCCTGGTTCTGAAAAAAAAAAAAAAAGAGTAAAATATATAAAGTATATTAAAAATATTAATTCTAACATATTAAGAGACTTATTAAATCAAAATAAAATACAGTTTACACTATGTATTTCTTTAGCAGATGAATACACACTATACCATACAGTATACATATATTGCTAAAATTAAGTAGGTTTATGAATTTAAGAAATGGTTAAGAACATTAGAAGTGTTTTTAAAAGTGTGGGAAAGGTTTATAAGAGTGTGGGAAGAATTTATAAAGCCTTAATATGTCTATATAAATACTAAATAAATATAACTTTGCTACTTCGCTGATTTTCACTTATCGTGGGGGGTGTCTGGAACGTGACCTCCAAGAGAAGCAGGGGACCACTGTAAACATATAATAGATGCTCAGCAGATTTTATTCATCTTTTCTTCCTCAGGTCAGACCAAGTAGCCGTATACTCATTCTGTGCTGTGGCCAAGAGGGATGTATGTATAGGCTCCCTCCTAAAATGCCAGCCTGTGAGGTTGAAGGCACAGAGATTGGATTCAGAATTGTAGAAAAAGGCCAGCTGCACCCTCAGAATAGGTGCAAAAGAACCATTTATGGATACACTATGATGATGGAGAGACACGAAGAGCATCTTGCACCAAGATTGGTTCTAGATGCTTCCCATGTATTAACCCACGGATGACACACAACAGCCCCATAGAGACACTGTTTTCTCATTTTCCTTCGGGATGAGGAAACGGAGTCCTTGACAGTCAGGTAACCTTCTGACATTCACCAAGCCACTACATAGCAGAACAGATTTTTCAATCTAAGTAACTAGGTCAGAGTCCTCACCATTAATCACTTTGGTCAGTATACTTTCTGTGTGTTAAGATGTTTACTTTATGCCCCTTATTTCATTGAATTCTCATTCTAAAAATCTATTAAGTAAGAATTCTTATATTCCTTCCCATCTTGGAACCTATCTCTGAAAACAAAGAGTAAGATGGTATTCTGAATCTTTAAATCTTAATACCATTGTATTTGCTATCTTAAGTTGAGCACATTTCATCCTAGACAGGACGACCCTCACAAGACTGACACAATATGGACTCTTGTGCATCAGGACATTGTTTATTCTAGAATGTTCCCTTGGGGTCCCAGAAGTTACATCCAACCCTTCAGCACAAGTTGCCTTTCTGGCCTCTCTTGGCAGCTTTCTTTTCAACACAAGGGTGATCACCCCTGAAACAGGATCCCAGTAGACAGCTTTTGTTCATCTCCTCTGATGCAACACTCTCTTTGTATTTTTTTTGGTGACAAGTGAATCAGGTTTCCATTAAAAACACTGATGCCAAAAGGGAAGGAAAAATAAATAATTGAAAGCTCTGGCGTGACGATTCTTTGTCTTAGTTCTAGAGCCTGGAGTGGAAAGTTGGCAGCTCCATCTGAAAGACGAGAGTGCATCAGGCAGCTGCTTGGGTAGCAGATAAAACCACAAAGCAGAGAGCAGCTCCACACTGCACAAGGGGGTGAGGGACAGAGGCAAGCACTATTTCTGAACACAGGGCTCAGTCTCCCAGGGTGGGATCGTGTTGCCCAATCATGATGTCACTTAGGCCATTCCCACGCCTGTGGCCCACTTTTGAAATAACTTAGCCATGGGTGCAGAAGCCAGCTTCAAAAAAATGACTCTGTGACTCAGACTGTTCATCTCTGTTTTGACAACCAACAGCAAACCATTAGAAGTTCATCTTGTATTTGGCAGAAAGATTGTATAACATATGGAAGAGGTCTCTTAATCATATTCTCCTGTCCCAAGAAAGTGCCAGCTGTGGACAGGCGAGGAAGCAGATTCATTTATGTTGGGGGACAAAAGCTAACACTGATCTTGGACTGAAGGGTTCAGGGATGACGTTTAGGAAGCAGCCTCTGGAGCTAGACACCTTGTGATTCTTCACTTCCTCCTGCCCAGTAACAACAGCAACCTCTTCATAGGGCTCCTTGAGATGAAAAGCGACAGGATGGCATTCTGTCACTGTAAAACAATTGTGTGCAATTTCTATTCTTGCAAAGAGTTGCAGAAGAAAACAAAACAAAAATGAGGAGAAAGCCCTTGATCTTGCTGGCTGTGACCTTTTATAAGTGAGATAGATGCTTTGTCCCTCCCTGGATACCTGGGAGATTTTAGGAGGCAGTGCAAGCCTCTTTGCATCACTGGGCTGGAAAGAGCACTCCCCACTCCTCTCAGAGGCCGAGGCACCCAAGCATTTTCTGTCTTGGTACAGGTTACTGTGAGAAGCAAAACTTAAACTTGGATCAACACCACATGGCCCTTGAAATGGCCCCATCATTGCCAAGGCCTGCATTCCATCACACTCTTCCATTTGGTTTCTTTCCTTAATGATGTTCTATTTGATAAAAATCTATGTGTCTCTCTCGCTCTCTCATCTGGGTCTGTGTTATCTGAAAAATGGTTCATGAAAAATACAACTTCCTGTGGTTTTTTCTTCATTTTTCCTCTAACTAGAAATTAAGGGACCAGGGAGATGAGATGGCTCAGTAGAATAAGTGCTTGCCTGGCAAGCGCAAGGGCCTGAGTTCAATCCCCAGTTCCACCAAAAAAAAAAAAAAAAAAAAAAAAAAAAGAAAGAAAAGAAATCAAATCATTTATGTTTACATCTACCCTATCTTACTAGGGTTTCCAAATTTGAACAGGGAATTTGAAGTTTCATAAAAGATTTTCAAAGTTCCAAGTCGATGTTTTGACTCCTGTCTCAAATAATAAGTCCCTGAAAGTCATTGTGTCACCCCTTGGGTCAGGACCAGCTTGGGCTGGGAGCTCTGATCCCACGGCCCTGCTCCTGTTATAGTTCTGATGTCGAACCTTCTACTTCTTTGATGAAATGATTCATGTTCTTATGTAGTGTTTCTCTTCTTTTCAAATACTGTTTTTCTCCTATACCCATGTTCATAGCCAAGTTATACACAGCAGCTAAGATGTGGAAGCAACACAAGTGTCCAGCACTGGCTGAAGAAAGGAGCCAAATACAGCTTATCGATGAAACAGAGTATTATTCAGCCTCAGAAGGAAGGAAATTCCTCAGTGTTCTACCACATGGGTGAAACTTTGGACTTTACGCTAAGGAAAATAAACCAGTTTTAAAAAAACAGAGGGTCCAGGGAGATAGCTCAGCAGAATAAGTGCTTGCCTGGCAAGCGCAGGGTCCTGAGTTCAGTCCCTGGTACCACAAAAAACAAACAAACAAACAAACAAACAAACCAAAATAGAGAAGTTCCTGTCTTGTAAACATTAGAGTTACAATTTTTTGGCTATATAATATGAAAGCAAATCTATGTAAGAATTGTGGGGCTGGGAAGATGGCTCAGAGAATAAGCATAAGGGCCTGAGTTAAATCCTTGTTCCACCAAAAAAAAAAAAAAGAATTGTGATCTTCACTTCAGTACAGTATCCAATAAGTTGCACAAGACGGTCAATGCTTTGTTACAAGATTGGCCCCATGTTAGATGACTTTACCCATCTGTAGGCTAATGTAGGTGTTCAAGCATGTTAAAGTGGGTTAGGCAAAACTGATATTTGGTAATTTGGTGTATTAAATACATTTTAAAATTCATTTTTATTTTTATTTATTTGTTATAGGGTTTCACTACGCCGCTCAGATTTGTAGTGATCCTCCTGTCTCAGCCTCCTCCGTGCTGGGATTACATGCATACATCACCATACCCCCGTTTTAGGCTAGCATGGCCTGCCGTACTGGGGATTGAACTCAGGTCCTTGCACTTGCTAGGCAGGCACTTAGACCACTGAGCTATCTTGCCAGCCCTTAAATACATTTTTGAATTTAGTCTATTTTCAATTTAATAGGGAATTTATCAGGACAAACCCTCTCCATACCTTGAGGAGCATCTGCACTGTATGGTTCCACTTCTTGAGGCATTTTCTCCTTCTCTCCCTTTTGTAATCCCTACAGGACACTGGCTGCTCTGTAGTGGACATGAATGCATTTGCTGCCAGCATCTCTTCCTCCTGCTACCTATACTTGGTGGGTAGGATGAGGGTGCTGCCAGCCATGGTACCCTTCCCCCAGCCACAGTAATTAGTTCAGCGTTGGGTACATGGCTAAGTCAGGCAACTTACAGCCCTTCCCTCGTACTGCCTTTGTATACTAGGAGAGATGGAGAGAGCCCTTGCTGCTTGGATCTTGAGGAGATCATTATTTCTCAGTCATGTTCCTTAGAGGAGAGTTGGCTGCTATCAGATAAATAAGACAGTTCTACAGAGAGAAGCAAAATTTAGCAATGAAATTATGTAAGCCAATACATTTCTGACGTACTTAAGCTGGTCAGATTCAGGTATCTATTAATTGTAACTAAGTAAGTCCTAATGAAGATATAATCTCATTTTTAAGAACATCTATGCCTTGTATTTATATTTTATCATGAGGTATATATCCACTTAAAAACCTTGATTTTGAAATAATTGTAAATTCATAGAAAGTGGTAGAGAAAAATCCATGTATGTTTCACTCAGTTTTCAACAGTGGCTACAGCACTTGGGAGGATGAGGCAGGAGAACCACTGTGAGTTCAAGGCCGGCCTGGGCTAAAGTGACTTCGAGGCCAGCCTGAACTGCATAGTGAAATTCTGTCTTAAAAAAAAAAAAAAAAGAAAAAGAAAAACACCAAACAAAACCCCCCAAACAATGGCTACATCTTTTGTAACTATAGTACAATATCAAAATGAGAAAATCAACAATGAGACTCTGTGTGTGTGTGTGTCTGTGTGTGTGTGTATCTGTAGTACTGTACCATTTTATCACATGTTGATTCTTGTAACCATCACTGGAATACAAGTAGGAAACTATCCCATTGCTACAAAAATAGATCTTCTGTTATCCTTTTATAAGATATAACTAGTCACCAGCTACTACCATTAACATTTTGCCAGTTTCAGTGAAGTGCGCAGGTTTCCTACCGTAACCTTATTTCCCCTACTTCGCTTTAACCTCTCCCATTATTGGACAATTGTCCCAAATCTTTGCTCTATATACATTGGAACACATCAGACATTGTTACCAATTTTGCTCCAACTATTAAAGACAACTTAGAAAATTCCAGAAAAGAAGGAAATCTATTGTATTAATCATATTTTAATATTTTTGCTTTTCTTCTTAGTAGTCCAAGTTTCTTATTTCATCACTTCCTTGTGGAGGACCACCTGTGCAACTGTCCTTGAAAGAAGTTCAGTTGTCTCCATTCTGACTGTGCCTGGCCCTCTTTCTGTGTACTGATATGTGCAGAGCTGGCTAGGACTTTTCTTTATCCCTTCAGTTGGCTTTAAGCGATGCATGTTGGACTAGCCGAGGTGCTGGCGGTAGTCTTTAAAGATGGCAGACGTGTTTCCCTGGAGCACCCACCTGCTGCTCGCTAGTGTGATCCGGTCGAGGCAGGATGGAGAGCCAGTGCTCCACACCGTTGGCTGGGATCCAGCCTCAAGATGGAGACAGAGGCTATGACTTCCTGGGGCTTGAAAGATTGCACATCATGCTGAAACACTGACTCCAAAACATAGATACTATCTCAATTGTTTTATGCAGGTTACTCCTTCCGCATATCTTTTTTTTTTTTTTCCCAAAAATTTATTGAGAAACAAATAGCAATCAGACAGTTTCAAACCAAACTGGTAGGACAGTTTCAATAATTAACACATTCTATACATTCTTCCTAGTGGTTAATTGCTGTACAAGATGCAGACATGATATCCTACTTACAAAC